>NC_083342.1:90309851-90564536 GCF_019175385.1 Lycium barbarum
ACCTCCGGTGTGTAATCTACATCTTTCTAGCTAGAACTCGGTCGAATAAGAATCATTGATTCCCTCTACTGTCAATTTCTTATTCATTGCGTTCGGCCGGTGCTCCTTTCTCATCTCAAACCATAACGAGTCTTCACGTTAGGGAAGATAAGGGAAGACCGCCTGAGCGAAGCGACCGAAGGAACCAGTGAAAAATAAAATAATATTTGTGCATGCGTTTCTTAGAATGAAAAGGGACTAAAATCAAAATAGTGAACGTTCATGGATTTCCTTCAAGAACAGTATTGCGAGAAAGTTGAAGCCAGGATATCCAGAAGAAGTTGGAAAGTAGGATCCCACAACCTCCTATTGACCAAACAAAAGAATTTAGAGAACTGTAATTTCGTTCGATCAATTGTACTCTAAAGTTGAAAATAGTGGGAAATCTAATAAATGTTATGGCCCCATAGAGTTTGAAGAATAACAGGCCAAACATACTGAAAGACCAGCAGCCCATGCCGTGTGTTAAGCTTTACTACTCATTGAACGTTGTCCATTTTTATCTAGATTATTAGTAAAAAAGAATACATGATACTAGAGATGACACCAAAATAATGAAACCATTTAATGCTATTCAATAGCAGATATGATATCAAACTAACGGAAACTGGACAACAAGAAAGAGGGAAACTAGGGCTTTCACCTTCTTACAAAGCAATATGAAGATTCCACCAGACAAAATACCAAACACAACCCATCCACCACTTCCATGATCCTGCCCTTCCTGTATAAGGTCAAAGCTCGCCGCCAACATCACTCCAGCAGCCATTCCATTGCATACTCCCGACCATTGAGGATCCAGCTCCACAAAGAAAAATGGTACTGCTCCCAAACCACTAGCCGCGGCCATTGCCAAAGTGAACAGTGCAACTGTTGAAGCAGAAACTCTGGTGTTATCACCTATCTCACCTTTTCCATCCATACTGACAGAATCAATACCATATTCTTTACCAGAACCATCAATTATATTGGTTCGGGCATCCTTTAGAGGAGCAGTTATTACCCTTCGTATGTTCACTTCTTCAGATGCAGCTGTGACATAAAAAATCAAAGCTGATACAAACAGAAAGAATAAAAGAAATTGCCCAAATCTCAACCCCATATTCGTCATGATTAGATCAGCAAATCATTATAGCCTGAAATTCCTCAAAACCAGTATAACCATCGAGAGAGTCATTGGAAATTCATCATCTCAGAGGCTGCAGTTTTCGCCAGACTAACTCCACTTGGGACAAATAGCTTTGTGGTGAACTTCTCCAACTATCAAAAGCCATGGCATACTGAATCACCGATCAATTAAAACATTACTGTTTCGGTACTGTTGTCAAGGGTGTAACTGGTCCATTCTGCAGTAGAATGAACCGCAACACAGTTAGATCTCAATCAATTCGACAGTACTGTAAACAAATGCAAAGAGACAAATAGAGCAAGCATAAGAAGACCAACAAGAAAACAGAACAAAGTAGCAACTTGCTGCACGTACTTTTCCACAATCCATGCATTGTCTTTATCAACCTAATAGATCATCTGGATAATTTAGGTACACCAAATAATTTACACACGATAAGCTTGTTTAGAGCATTCGCGAGTTAACATTAAAATGGAGAACGATCTGACATGGAGGAGAATGTAGTACAAGAGCCAGACCACAAGGAACACGAAAGAAGAGTCTTAACAACTCAAACACGAAATCATAAAACTCTGCAGTACACTAAAGTCAGAAAAACAGTCTTTCCTCAGTAGTCAAATTTCACTAGTAAACCCTCAAATCTCAACATGATCAAACAGATTAAACTTAGCCTTCTCTTGGAGGTAACACAATTTGAGCTTTCTTGGCAACATATCTCATTATCAGGCTTTGTTCTTACAACCAACCAAGGAAGCTAAGTTTTTTTGTACCCGTATATCATCAGTGTTTGTATTAATTACCAAATATTTCCATCCAAATTCAGTTGACAATCTGTTATACTAATACATTGCACGCTTGAAAACCCCAGACACAAGCTCAACAATACTTATACTACAACAACATTGATCAGCAAGAATTACAGCACAAAACTTCAAACAAATATAAAGTTTAAACCCATAACAAAAACAAGATTGCATAAACAAACCACCACCCCTACCTACCCCAACCCACCCCCCAGAAAACCCAACATGCCAAACCCCCAATTGAAATAAGAGACACATTCCAAATCAAAAAAGAAGAATCTTGACAGAAAACCAATCAATTAATCTTCAAGAACCCAAATGGAATACAGCAAAGATGTTTACCTATTTGAAGGATGAGGACCAAGCAACAGAGTTGAATTGCAATCAATAAGTGTGTACAAAATTTAGGGTCTGAGACAAGAATTATTGAACTGACTTCAAAGATAAGGAAAATGGGGTAAAAGCCCGATCTTTTCTCTATGGTATTGGTAAGTAATCTATTGTGCAATTGTGTATTTGCCAAATCTGATCGTTGACTACCAATTTACCACTATGGAATATGCGTATTCTGTTTTCTTTCGCTATTTTTTTTAATCAAAATACAACGTTCCGTCCATGGTTTCATTTAACCTTTTCAAATATATATGTCCAATAAAAACTGGAAGACAACTTTTGGATACAGTTTCTTTGTTTTTTTTTTTTTTTTTTTTTTTGGGCAGAGAAAAAATTTAAACACCTTCACAAGTTATTTTAATCGGAACATCAATATTTTTTCATTTCTCCTTAAATTTGATGTACTAAATTTTGTTACAATTTGACGAAAATTAAAAGTATTTTATTTTAAAAAACTTACAAAATTAAAATTACTTAAAAATAATTTATACCTATTCCAAATATAAGAATCATGTTTATTATTTTTTCGTCAAAATATGTTCACGTTTTGTCACGTCAAACAAAATGAATAAAAGAAGAAAGTGTGCTATTCTATGAACTTAGTTCAAAATTGAACTATAACCTATAACCCACCTTTCAGATTACATTTGGCTCAATCTTCTCTTGCAATTTATTCCCTAGTAACAATCCTACTTTACCCCAAAACAAGTCGAAATAAATTTATGAATACCTTCTAGTAGTTAATATTATGGTTAACAAGTTAAAATTCACCTAACTAGTGTGACATTTTCTTACCTTTTTAGCCCCACTTCAAACATTTGATTGGTCTATGTACGTCATTGGCCTAACAAAAGCTGAGTTGTCAGCTAGTACATATGCCCTATAAAAGGGTTTAATTTATCATTTGTCACCACGTCAGCAAGATAAAAAATTTGTCGAAACATACCATTACGATATTGTTACCAATTGTTGCAAGATAAAAATGTGAAAGTTGTTTGGCAACGTCAACATCCCACCAATTATGCTAATGAGTCCCGAACATCGAAAAAGTCAGAATGAATAATTAAAGACAAATTGTTCACCGTTGAGTTTTGGCTGTACAATGTTCTGTCTTTGACGGTTAGATAAATTTAGCTGTCAAATAATATAATTACACTGTTGATTTTATAGAGTAAATTTATTTGACAAAAAAAAAGGGAGTCTTGCAGAAATTTGTAAGTTTAATGATCATTTGAGAAATTCATTTTTTCTTTCACTTCAGAAGAAATGAATAGAAAGAAAGAGAGTGTGTGTTTTCTTTCCTCATAGGATACTCCATGAAATTACTTACAAATTACATTTGGCTCAATCTTCTCTTACAATTTATTTTCTCATAATAATCCTTAAGTTTTCCCCCAAAACACGCAGAAATAACTTCTAGTAATTAATACTCCTATTATGATTAACAAGTGAAAATTCACTTAACTAGTGATCTCAATTTTCTAATCTTTTTAGCGCCACTTGAAACATTTGATTAGTCTATGTAAGTCATTGGCACATTTGATTAGTCTATGTAAGTCATTGGCCTAGTACATTGACTTATAAATCGGTTTAATTTATCATTTGCTTCCACATCAGCATGATCTTCTTTTTCTTTTTTTCTTTTTTTTTTGGCAAAACATATTATTACGATATTGTTACCAGTTGCATGAAAAAAATGTGAAAGCTGTTTGGTGAAGTCAGCATCCTACTAATTATGCTAATTAGTTCCAGACATCGAAAAACTCAGAATGAATAATTAAAGAAAAAGTGTTCACCTTTTTTTTTTTTTTTTTTTTTTTGTGGACAATGCTGTCTTTGACCAATGCAATCAGATTAAACTACCTGTAAAAATAATTATAACATTAAGTTTTAGAGTAAATAGTATTGACCTGGTATGAAATTTATTTAAGAAGTAAAGAAAGTCTTTTCACAAATTCGTGAGTTGGACGATCATTTGAGAAACTTAAAAATTTAGCGGATGATGTGGTTTTTGGCACTGAAATTTTTTGATTGAATGATTTTCTACAAAATTGGATTGAGTTGGACGATCATTTGAGAAACTTAAAAATTTAGTGGATGATGTGGTTTTTGGCACTGAAATTTTTTGATTGAATGATTTTCTACAAAATTGGATTAAGTTGGATGATTTTATTATCCAAGAAATTTAATAGTGACTTTACTACTATGGTATTCCAATAACTTCGATAAAATGACAAAATACATCAAAACACCCCTGAACTATACCCAAAAAGTCGATATCACACCTAAACTATACGAGCGACCTATTACACACCTTAACTTGTTAAAACTGAATTAAATTACCCCCTCGACAAACCAAAACCCCTAATTAGTGAATGTCGTGGGCAACACTCGCCCCTGGATGAAGCCACGTATTAAATGAACTGATTTATTTTATAATCACGTCATTATAATATATTTAACATAATTAACCCATTTTTAACCCCCCATACCCATTTTAACACCCCCAAACCCGTTTCAAAATCACCCTAACCCACCCAAACCCACACACATCAAACACCCAAATCGTAGAAAACCAAACGACAGCACAAACAACAAATCGTTCAATATTCGTCCTAAATCATATATTTTTATAGTTTACCTGCTCAATATTGTCGGATTTCATAGAGTTTTTTTAGTTTTTCTTCATCGTAAACCTATAATCGAAGTGTTGGTGATTGTTTGAACTTGGACGATTCCAAGTTGGCTTTTTTGTTGACGTTTGGAGGACAAAAATCGGCTGTGTTACTAAAAGGTTAGTCCATTGTCTCATTTTGTTTCTGTATTGTGCGATTAGAACTAGGGTTTTTTTTTGTGTCTTTAATTTTTCTGCAAATTTACAGTGTAAATGATTGGGTAAATGCTTGAATATGTAAATGTCGATTTGGTTGTTGTGTATTTCATTGACTATGAAATTGAAGTATTTGTACTGTTTTCAGGTCGAAATATGTCTTATGAACTGATTACTTTGCGATTTTACCATAGTGGTAATTTAACGACTGGCAAAAAACCCTACGTTGGTGGACAAGTAACTGAATTTACACGTATGGATTTAGATAGGTTTTGTTACTTGAATTGCTTGATTGTGTGAAAGAATTAGGGTATGACCCTGGTAAATGCACCATTTATGTTAAATTTGTCGATACTGTGGTATTGGTAGAAATCAAATGTGATAGGGATACAACCCGAGTTGCTGCATGTTTGGGGGATGGGGATATTTTGGAGGCTTTTGTGTCTCACATGGTTGAAGAGCCCCTAGTGGTCCCACCCTTATTAGAATGTGTAACCCATATGGAGGGGGGAAGTGATGTTTCTTTTGATAAAGTGGCTGGTCAAGACATTGGGGGTAGTGGTGGTCCATCTTTTGATGCATTTGATGCTGATTTAGAGCCATTCAATGAACCTCCTTTTGAACCAACTCAAAATACTGCCCCTCTCCAACCTAACTCTCCAAGTTCTGTCCCTTGTACTCCTCCAACTGTTGACAATACTGAATCAAATCTTGCTTCTAATACTACTGCTGCTGCATCAAATCCTGCCCCTACTACTACTAATGAATCTATTCCTGCCCCTCATACCACTGCTGAATCTTCACAAACTAGGGTTGTCCTTGATTTTTCTGAAACTGGTAGTGATTTAGATTCATACCTAGATGGATTGTTTGATGAAGGAGAAGTACATAGTGAGAGTGATGTAGATGAGGAGCTAAGGGGTTTTAGGGAGGAAGAGAGAGCTGGAAAAAGAAAAAGAACGAAGAGGGGTGAAAGAGCTCTTGTTCCTGAACATGTTAAGTTAGGTTCAGGACCAAAAGGGCCAGATGTGGGGTATGATGAATCTGAAGGTGCTAATAGAGACACCATGGAAGGTAAGTTGGCTGGTGATGAGCCTTATTACCCCTCAAATGAAGCTATCAGTTTTGAGACTGATCCAGATGACATATCTGATGATGATGAAGGAGTAGTTGAACAGAGAGTAAAAACAAAAAGAAGGAAGGTGACAAACAGAGTTGTGTTTGATAAAACCTCCAAGAAAATAGTGTGGGAAACAGGCCTCCAATTTGAAAGTGTTAATGAATTTAGAACTGCAGTTACCAAGTATGCAGTCCATGAGCATGTTGCCATTGAAAAATGTATTAATGAACCTACAAGGGTAAGGGTTGGGTGTGTAGAGGGTTGTCCTTGGCTTTTATTTGCTAGCCTTGACTCTAGGACTAACAACTTTGTGGTGAAGACCTATAATCCAATTCACATGTGTGACCCTACCAATAGGAACAAGCTCTGCAACACCAAATTCTTATCTAGTCACTATAATGAGAGAATAAAGGAACAACCAAACATTAGGATTTTTAGTTGCAGCAGCTCATTAAGAAGGAGTTGGATCTTTATGTTGGTAGAACTGTGTGTAGAAGAGCAAGAAATAAGGTTTTAGCTGAGTTGAGGGGTAACCATGTTTTGGAGTTTGGGAGGATTTTAGATTATAGGGATGAGTTATTAAGATCAAATCCAGGTAGTACATGTGTAGTTAAGCTTAGTGATGAGACATTTGAAGGTGGAAAAAAAATGTTTAGAGGATTCTACATATGTTTTGATGCAATGAAGAAGTCATACTTAGCTGGTTGTAGGAAGTGCATTGGTTTGGATGGTTGCTTTTTAAAGGGAATCTCAAAAGGTCAATTACTTGTTGTTGTTTGTAAAGATGGAAACAATCATGATGCCACTGGCCTGGGCAATAGTTGAGGTTGAGAACAAGCACAATTAGACTTGGTTTATTAGAATTTTAAAGGAAGATCTTCAGCTGGGAGATGGACAGACATTGTTGTTGTCACACCCCATTTTAACCGGATTGATTTAAGAGTATGACGTATTGGTGATTCCTATTTATTTGTTTTAAGGAGTCGCCACCTAATTGATTTTAAAGGTGAATTAGGACACCTAAATATTAACTAAGGTAAAGTTAAAACTAAACCTCGATTAATAGTCTGCTTAACCAGTATGATTCTAGGTAAGGGCTATATTATCCTAAAGGGAAGGGGTTAGGCATCCTTTAGAATCCGTTAACTTACGGTTATCCGACCAAACTTAGGTTAATTAATTAGGGCTAAAGATGCAAATATAATATTTAAGAAAATAATTTTGTAAATTATTGCTAAGGTTTAAAAGATAAAAATGTAATAATGCTATTTAAAATAATGCTTATAGATATTACTAAGGTTTTAAATGAGAAATATTAGCTAGAATAAGACGAATAGAAAATACGCTAATTTATAGAGAAAGGAAATTTCAAATGCCGTTTAGCAAAAGAAGGTTTGAAATGCTAAGTAACACTTAAAAATATGTTGATATAATTTTAAATAAAAAAAATAAAACCTGTAAGAGATAATTTGCATATGAGTAATAGTTTTAATAGAAGATTTCGCAAATTTGAACTTTGAATAAGATAGTGTGATATGAGTATGACTATGTACAAAAATCTAGACTATTCTTTAAATGGAAAGCAAAAGGAAGTGAGTTTTCTTTCTCTTTTAAACTTTATTTAATTATGCCTGGTTAAAAAATATATAATTGGGTGAACCTTGAAAACAATATTCATAAAATATGCTTGAGTTTACATTTATGTAATAGTGGTGTTTTGGAAATCAAAAATATGAATTTATGCCATCAATTATTCTAGAAGCAAATATCATATATTCTATGAATAATTTAATGTGGAGAGAAAAAAAATGAAAACTTATGGGATAAATTATTGGTTTTGTTTAAACTAACTACCCATTACTAAAACTAAGCCTACTAATTATTTAAGATTTATCTAAACTAAGAAAGCAAAACAAACAAAGAATTAGTTTACATAATACAAATTTATATGCACAAAAATAAAATAAGAGGGTAATAAGTATCAAATGGGCCAGCCCGTTTGGGGACTGCTGGACCCATTTTCTGTTGGGCTTCGGCCCAGCAGTTTTCATATTGTTGGGCTGCTGCTGCTGTTCCTGTGTATTGGGCTTTGGCCCAGAATATTGTTTTCTATTTTTTGTTGCGGGCAGGATTGATGGGGACGACCCGAGAAGATTGCGTTAGGGCTTTGGCCCAACTCCGAATGCGGGAGAAGAACGAGTCTTTTGGACCCGCATACGATGGTCATGCATGAAATGAGAAGGAAAAGGATTAGTACCCGGCCGGTGAATAAGTTAAACATGTGAATATGAATTCAAAAGAAATTAATAATTCGTGTATATTCTGGGAGTATTTGGGTATATCTCAATTTTATACAGAAACAGAGGAGGAAATTCGCGAACGCCTCATGTAATCCAGACCAGAATAAACATTCCAGGCAAGCATAATATACAGTTAGATATTAATCAGAAAATTAACTAGAACTGCTCAGATCGCAGCAGAACTGGGAACAGTCATGAAATGCCAAACACTGCGTTCGGATAAGGCTGAACAGCGAGGGAGTAGGGGAAGAACTATGCAGGGATTGAAAATATGCTACAGTTAACCATATGTAAAACAACATGATTGAAGGACTATTTGATTTATGTTATCATCTGAACACTTATACATGGTTATCCATTTAAGACAAAATTCAGCAATAGAGCATTTATATGCTGGAAACCAACAAACCTTTGAAGCAAACTGCACTCATGCTCATACCATCATTAGCCTATCACTTAAACTTTCAAAAGCTATTGGCCTTAAACTCAATAAAATGCTAGAACTAAGATATACTAATGATCACCTCAACAGTAATCTAATCAAAGTGACATCCTCTTTAAGACAGACCACATACTCATTCAAAATAATGCGTGATAAGCTTGGCTGGATCTGTTAGCTCAACACAGATTCACACATAGCAATGGAGGAGATTCATGTTTGCCAATGGACATACTTAACAGACGCAAAGATAGGATGCCAGGTTCGAATGCAGGGGACTAGTTCATTATACCATATCCATAATTCATACATATACTCCGAATCCTCAAGCTAACAGAATTCACACATAAGCTTGAAATAAGTTTATTTCTTATGTCTTCTAGTCTATTTTACTCAGATAAGCAACGACATAAAGGCAGGTTGATTACACTATTATGCATAGCTAAACTGAATCCAATCATGCTTAGGCCCTATTATGTAACAATCGACTAGCTACTTCTACCCTGGTTTAACACAGGACACACATGAAACTAGACAAATCGTATTCATATAATTCCCAAAGATATACTCGAAATGGACCAGGCTAACAACTAGTCATGCTAAACGAACTAAATGTCTTAAGTCTGCTGAATAACAAAATGCAACCGAGCCAAAGATATTAAACTGAACCAAATCATGAAAGTAACTACTAAAAAAAAAAGAAATTGAACCAAACAGGGGACATATTTGTTAAAGTTTTAAGGCAGGGATTGCTGTATGTTAGTTAAGGATTATCAATCATACTATTTGATTAAACAAGCCAATATACAGATAAGATTTATACTAAGATAATCTTCAGATAATACAAACATGAACAAATATCAAGATTAAGGCTAACTGAAACATAGTCATATATTTTGTTCCATTTTTACCAAACAGCATTAAGCCAATATCGAAAGTATAGATTGCATTTTGAACCTCCTTCAACATTTTCGAATACCAAGAATATCTTCAGCTAGTAACAACAAACACAACAGGGACTGGATTGCCAGCAGAAGTAACTAAGCAGGATTTCAGGATCAGTAATTAACCTATACAAACTGGACATGATTAAAATAGGCATCTACTTATCTAACTCTTGCATACTGATCCCTGAACCTAACTAATCGGGACCAAATTAAGAACTAACTCATGAACATGTTTAGACAGGAATCGAACTCATGTAAACGTGCTTAACTAACAGATGGCGTCACAAAGCAATGAATATCAATTACCAAAAAAAACAATCTTAACTTAATGATTAACATGACTATACTAACAATTTAATGTATAGGCAGAAAATAAGCAAGCAATACTAAAAATAACTTAAAGAGAATAGGATTACCTTCTTCGGGTGCAGCGAAGTGAGGCGAAGGTTTCAATATCCACTCGAACACTTCAAATCTATTTCGAAACACTAAAAACCCCGAATTTGCATACCCTTCGAATCTAGACAGATGCTAAGGACGAAACACAACAAAAGGTGTGGATTTTGACTTGATATCGAACAGTACAGCTAAAGAATTAATGTCTTATATGGGAAATTTCTGCGATTTCTCCGAATTTCCCTTAATTTCTAGAGGATTTCTGCCGTAAAAAAAACGACTTGTTCTTAGGGGGATTTCAACGATTTTAAGGCTTCAATTCTTGGGGGAATTTTCTGAATCCCAAAAGTCCCCGTTAATCGATTCCACTCCACAATTATTTATAGGGTGGGTTTAGGGTTTCTGATGAAGAAGGAGAGAGAGAGAGGAGCGGGGGGGACAAAACGAGGTGGGGGTGACAGTGGCGTGGGGTGGGCGACAAAGAGAAATGGGGCGGCAGAGGTGTAGTGGAGGGTGTCAGAGATAACGTGGGGGTATGGGCGAAGTCAGAGGAGACAGGGTGAGAGAGGTGGAGGATGACGATGAAAGAGGGGGGTAGCGGAGAAGGAAGAGAAGGAGAGAGGGTGGGGGTGTGTGCGGCGCTAGGGTTTAGGGGAAGGCGGAGACGAGGTGAAGGAGAAGGGAAAAGGAGACGACTGGTGGAAAAAGAGGCGGAGGGAGTGAAAATGAGGGTTTCCCTTATTTTTCAATAAATAGGTCAGACCCGGTCCATTTATGGACTGGGTCAATTTTAGACCGGGTATTAAAAGAATGGACTAGCGAATTAAAACACAGACTGTTCTAAAAATTAAGATAAAAGATATGGGCTAGTCCAAAAGATATTAAAAATTAATCGGACTTTGATTTGGAGTCCGGTAAGTCAAAATACGGACCGAGTGCAAGAAATAGTTTGGCTTCTAAATTTGAATAAGAGACCTATTTAAATAACTCGTGTTAAAATATTGCTCGACATGAAATATGCAAACACTAATGCTCAGATAAAAAATGGCGTTGTAATAGCCGTGCAATAATATTTTGAAAATCCACAGTAAGATAAATACTATTATTTAATTATGCAAAGATAAATGCGATGCGTGTGCGTAAGCTGGTAAAATACTGAAATGATAAAAATTGTGAACTGTAATAATAATAATAATAATAATAATAATAATAATAATAATAATAATAATAATAATAATAATAATAATAATAATAATAATAATAATAATAATAAGTAACTGTAATATAATAATGAAGTGCCGGTATTGATAAAAGGCTAATAATTATAGTAAAAATAAATAAATATATGCATTTTTTAATTTTCTAAAAATATTAGAAGCGTAAATAGGTATTTTGGAGGAGAGGCGGGACAAAATTGGGTGTCAACAGTTGTTATAACAGATATGCAGAAGGTAAGATTTAAGTGTTGAATTCACTCCATTTCATAACTCTTTACCCTAATGTTCTTTTACTTTACTAACTGCCTGTTTTTTATTCCTCACAAGGTCTTGAAATTGCCATAACAGAGCAGCTGCCCAATGTTGAACATAGAATGTGTGCTAGGCATGTTTTAGCCAATTGGTCCCAAAAATATAGAGGCTTTGAGAGGAAGAATTGCTTCTGGAGGTGTGCAAAGTCAATTTTTGAGTCTCAGCTGAATGAGAACTTAGACTGCATGAAACTGTTGGGAGAAGAATGTCTTGATAAGTTGATGTACTACAACCCTGAAAGGTGGATCAAGGTTTACATGAAATATACCACAAAGTGTGACATTATAGACAACAACATGGCTGAATGTTTCAACTCTTGGATACTGGATGCAAGGCACAAGACTGTAATAACTATGCTTGAAGAAATAAGAGTCAAAATGATGAAGAGAGTAGGACAGATGAGGGAGTTTTGTGACAGTTGGATTCATGACTTTTCTCCAATGGCATTGAAAGTTTTGACAGAGCATACTGCAAGGTCTATGAAATGCAGTATTGAATGGAATTCTAATACAGGGTATGAGGTTCTTAAAGGTCATTTTAGACATGTTGTGGATCTGCCTAGACAAACTTGTTCTTGTAGAGCATGGATGTTGAAAGGCATCCCATGTCCTCATGCAATTGCTGCTCTTCACCACAAGAGGTTGAACCCAATGGATTACATTTCTCAGTGGTATTCTAAAGATACCTATATGAAGACATATAGCTACTTTATTCAACCAGTTCTGAACTTGAAGATGTGGCCACCATCCACAAATCCTACTGTTATACCACCTGAAGTGAGGAAGATGTCAGGCAGGCCTAAGACTGTTAGGAGGAAAGAGGCAAGTGAATCCAAAAAAATAGGAAAACTCTCCAAAAGGGGGGTTGAAATGACATGCAGTAAGTGTCATACCCCAGGTCATAATAAAAGGAAATGTCTTAGAGATCCTACAACTGTTGGCCCAAGTGCAAGTGCTTCTGCTGGCCCAAGTTCAGTTGCAAGTGCTGGCCCAAGTGCAACTGCAAGTGCTTCTGCTGGCCCAAGTTCAAGTTCTGGCCCAAGAAAGGCACCAGCTCCAACTGGTAGAGGAAGGGGTAGGCCAAAGGGATCAACTGAAAAGGTAAATAATTTCACATACTTCAGGCACCAGCTCCAATTGCTAATATTTTGGTATAATTTGTAGAGTGTTGCTACTAAAAGGCCAAAGATGGTTGGAATGGGAGTGTTGCACACACAAAGTGGAGCAACTATCATCAATGTAAGACTGTTCTATGCTTAACAATTAAATAACATTTTCTGAAATTAAGTACCACTAACAAGTAGTTCTATTCATTTTAGCAGCCTGGATTGCCTAGTGAAAGGGTTCGAAGCATCAAATCTAGTGCAGTTGTCATTGGTGAACTGCAGCACAAAGCAAGTGGTGGTGTGAAATGGCAAGGAAGACAAGCTATGACCTCCAGGCAACTTCAACAAGGAAGGAACAAAAAGCAGAGTCAAACCAGGACTAAAGTTGTACAAATGAGCCAAGGCAGCACCACTGCCTTGTGAATTTGACCATTCTATCTTTAGTGACTGTTTTTGGCAGCTGTGACTGCTTTGTGAATTTGTTTATGTAGTTTTTTAAATACTTTGTTTAGGCAGTTGTGACTGCATTTGGTTGGGGTTAACTACAGGCAAAATACATCTAATCTATATTTTGGGTACAGTTTAAGTTGTGATTTGATGTATTTTGCCTTAACTATATGTAGTGGTTTGGTAGATATGACTGCATTTAAGTTTGTTTTGGGCAGCTGTGACTGCACTTGAATTGGTAGCTGTGACTGCACTTTAACGTTAGTTCTTGTCTATGTAAAGTCACTCTCTTTTGATCAATGGGTATGCAGCTGTGACTGCATTTAACGTTAGTTCTAAGCTGTTTTGTTTGATTTTATCGTTGGCAGTTTTGTTAACCTTAATTGTTGGGTTGAATGGCACTGATTTTGTTCAGTTTTGGTCAAGTCTTGGTACACTTTTTGAAGTCATTGTAATCTGTTTTCAGAATTCAAGATTTTGACCATTTCCTTTGGCTTCTTTAAGTGAGGTGGTTGGTGGTTAATGTTTCACCCAAATCTGCCTTCTTATTAAATCATACTTCTTCCACTAATTCCTATTGCAACCCCTCAAACCATAATTCTCATTGCAACCCCTCAAACCAAAAATGACTACCGTCCTAACAACATTTGAGAAGAAGTTAACAAAATCATACGTTGACAAGGATGACTTCATATTTCCTTCCCATACTTTCCAATTCCTTCCAAACCATGACCGTGAAGCAGTTGTTCTTCACAATGCTCACGCCTACTATATGCAATATAAAGTGGGTGCATATAAGTGTCTTTGCCAAGGATGGAAGGCGTTTGTTGATGACAACGGACTGCAAAGAGGAAATGTTTTGGAATTTCAAGCTTGCGAGGTCAGCGGGCGCATATGCTTCTTCGTTAATAAGAAAGCACCGGAGATCGTAATTATAGAAGAGGTCTCTTTATTTCTTTTCATGTTTTATGCCTTCGATTAATGAAAGTTCTTTCAATGTTAAATGAAATGTTGTCATTGTTTTATGCCTTATACTTACTAATTTTGCAAAGCAATTGCACAAGACTAAGAATTGCACAACAACACAGCCAACATTGCCATTTCATTTCACAAAATGCCAACACTAACAAGTTGTTTACAACACTAACAAGTGCAATCCCGCTAACGACATGCCAAACTACAACAAGAGCTTAGGGCAACTTCATTGAAACACCTCTAAAAAAAAAGTTTTGAAATAGAAAACTTACTACTACAATACAAATACACAATAACGAAATCAAAAGAACTTTCTCCCTTTTCTTGGACTTAGCCAACTTGCTCTTCCACTTATTCTCTTTTTCCTTCATCTTCTTAATGTCTTCTCCAAAATTTTCTAGTTGAATTTCTATGTTGTTCATATCAATTTTGCTTTCCACGGAGTTTGTTGACGGAGAAGGCTTGTAATCATCTTTTCCAAAATCCTCCAATTATGCTTCAAGTTCACCACTTCTTCCCACCAATTTAGGAATAACAAATTTGGATCTTGGATCAATGTCAGCATCCTTCCAAAGATAAAAATCACATGATCTAGCACCCTAAAATGTAATAAAATCAATAAAAAAAATCAGTCTTTCAACTCTTCAAAGTTCAATATTTGAAAGGCAAATTCACTTCTTCAAAGTTCAATTTTTGAAATAAAATTCACTTACATCATAATATGGACAACTCCAATATCTTCTACCAGGGTTCCTTGGGGTCCAAGAAGTCAACAATGGCAAAAGAAATCCATGTTTGCATCGCACATCCTTCAACTCATGATCATCCTCTTGCTTACAAAACTTACTTAAGCCTATTTTAGCCTGTTACACCCCGTACTTCGAAGAAACACTGTTAAATTTGAATGTAAGAATGTCGAGTTACGACTAGTTAAAACAACTTTGGAGTATGAGGAATGAGGCATTATTAAGTATATTGTTTAAATAATGGATGATTATGATCTTGTAAGTCGTCATCGGGAAAGAGTATTTTAAAACACAAGAATATGGTCATTATCATGTATAATAAGTGATAAATATCATGTATGGAGGGTTTCGGAATATTTTGAGATCGAGCAAGTTGAAGAAAATAAGTTCGACGAAAATTTGAGAAATGCCGGACAAATTTTTAGTCAACTTTGGAGGGGTATATCTCTATGCATATTTGGAGTTTTAAGGCGTTTCAAAAGCCTAAAATGAAGTTCGTCAAGTCTAGTTTATGATTCAACAAACCACTCATCGATAGGACGTCGGAGTAGAGAATTATAGACGCTACAAACTGAACTGTCGCGCAGAAACAGCACTGCTACAGTACGCTACAGCACTGCTACAGTACTGTAGCTACAGTGACGCCGTTTCAGCCCTTATAAAAAGGGGCAAAACCCCATTTTTATCATCTAAAAACTTCTCAAATTTTCCAGAAAATTCAGCAACAAAAAGGGGCCTAAATCTCACATAAAAGTGAGGATTGTGAGTGAAATTTCAAGCTACGAAGTACTAATCGAAGTCCGGGCAACGCATAATCACGAATATAATTTTGTTTGGAGTTAGAGGAGCATGGGAACAATAAGATGTTGAAGGATTTGCTACTTTCATAAAAACAAGGTAAGAATCAATTCTTTTTTCTTATGTTATGAAGGTTTGTTTGTGTTGTAGTATGTAGAAATGAGTAGAATTTATGGAAATATGAAAGTTTGCAAAGTGGGTATGTATATATATTATATATGTAGCCATGGGTGTATATATGTTGTATACATATATGAGTTGAATTTTAAGTTGTATACTAGTTGTGGTTATTGTGGAATTTGTATTGGAAATGGAAGTTGAATGAAAATTGGATGAAATTGGAAAGAAGCCATGTTGGCCGTGTGGTAGATTGTTGTTGGAGATGAATTAGTAAGTAGAAAATGTGTTGGAATGGTTTTGTTGCATATATAAGAATTTTGGATTGAATATGTAAGTTCATGGAATTGTTGAATATTGAATATATAGCTTGGAATACTTTTGGTTTATGTTTGAATGGTCTTATATTAGTATGTGAATATGAAAATATTGATATCGGGTTGTAAGTGCAAAGTTGGATTTGGAATTGTCGCATTATTTGGAAAATAAGACTATTTACGCTAGAATGCGTTCCTAGTCGATTATTGATGTTGTATATATTGTTGTTGGTATGGTTGTTGTTGTTTTAGCCGAGTTTTAACCTCGGGGATGATATATATATAGGGGAGATGCTGCTCAAATTTTTATAGACAAGAATTGGTTAAGGTTGAAATTTTAAGTCTTATGAATAGTAAATTGGTAAATGTGACCATTTGTAGGTTTTGGACGAAACGGGATTTGAGTTTTGGCAAGCGTAAAGGGCAAGAAAGGTATGTAAAGCTATCCCGATTCTTCTCTTGGCATGTCCTAGATGTACTAGGCTTGGATTTACGCCTCGGGGAATATTCTGTCCATCGGAATCCGCGTTTGAAATCGTCTCTTTTTCATTCAATAGAATTGAATTCCTTAAGTATGCTTTGATGAAAAATTATGAAAATTTTTCCCAAATTGCTTAGGAAGTTATGGAATGTCCTAGAACCTTTGTAGGTGACCCCATAAGCTTAAAAATACGAAATTTGAGCCCACCGCTTCATTGGTTCCGAGGTGGGCCCACTATTTCCAATTTTACCCTTTATGTGTCTATGACTTGTCTTCGAGCGTTTTCGTTAGAGATACTCTAACTACTCCTTTATCTACTAAATAAAAACTATTTTAAATATTTCATTAAGTCTTATAAATTGTTTTGAATCTTGAAAACGATCTCGGATAGATTATGCCTCCGTAACCCGTTATGACATCTAAATTTACTTACTATGTTTCCGTCCGATTTCATTGATTTGATTTGACATTCGATATGCCTCATTGAGTCTCTGGAAATATATTTATGGTATTTTTAGTGCATTTAGTTTCTCACTACTCCGTTCGTGGATGCCTCAATGTTTCCCCCACTGAGCCCGGGCCAGGATATGTTGTCAAGCATGATCCTTTGCATTTTGAAAATATGCATTTGATACTCTGGACATCTCACTCACATTTCTATACGTTCTGTTCCGGTTATGATTTTGTTCCGTAATGGGACCAGGTATGACATACGTTTCCTGTAAGTACTATTTATGCTTTATGATCAGCATTTTGCTAATCTGGATATTCCGTTCATTTTTCTGTACCTCCTGTTCCGATTATGACTTTGTTTACTACGTTCCATGCTTTACATACTCAGTACATATTTCGTACTGACCCCCTTTCTTCGGGGGCTGCGTTTTCATGCCGCGCAGGTACAGACTACAGATTTGCTGACCCACCTGCCTAGGACACCTATTCTGCTATTCTGGAGCGCTCTTTTGTCCAGAGCCTATACTCTGGTACAGTCTGCTGCTGTTGGATATATGTACGCTATTCATGGGTACGACGGGGCCCTGTCCTGTCTTATGTTTCTGTTATGTTCTGTAGAGGTCTGTAGACATACATGTGGGTTCTGTATATGTTTTGGGTTGCTATGATTTGTGATAGCCTTATCGGCTTCCATGTGTTATATATGTTCCTCTATGACACTAGTAATGTCGACTGACTTTTATATTTATATAATCTGCTAGTCTGCTGGTTTGGATTATTGGGTACATTTGGGTGTCCAGCACGGACACTAGTCACGGCCTACGGGGTTGGGTCGTGACATAACAATCTTTAACAGAAAAGAGAACAAAAAAAAAATCAACTTAACAAGTGCTCCATACGAAATGAAAGAGTACAGACAAATGCAACCAAAAAAAAAAAAGGGTGAATCCGAGCGAAATACAGTAGAACAAGCTAAATAAAGTTGAATTTAGTTACCTTTGATTCAAAAACAACTGGTCTTGACTCCGATTTGGGCGTGTTCTTCAGCAAATTTAGGGGAGTTGCTGGCCTTAGGGTTCTAAACGGGTATGGGTAAATGTGGGTGGGTGAAGTAAATGTGGGGTGGGTGAAAATGGTTTTGAACCGTGTTATTAATTAGGTTTTAGCAAGTTATTTTCCATTTTTTTTTAAATTATAATGGCCCTTTTTACAGCTCCAACGCCTTCAAAAATGTGGACAAATACGCGCTTGAGTTTTGGTCTGTCGAGGGGTAATTTAATTCAGTTTTAACAAGTTAAGGTGTGTAATAGGTCGCTCGTATAGTTTAGGTGTGATATCGACTTTTCGGGTATAGTTCAGGGGTGTTTTGATGTATTTTGCCTCGATAAAATGACTAATACGCAGCACGGGTTGACCATGAATATGAGGTACATGTTACATGCTTAGTTGTTTCCGACAAAGCAAGGCGCCGTGATATGAAAATCAAAACCAAAATATAAAGGGAAATATGATAGAGCGATGTAAAATTGGAGAGGTGGTTTAGAAATATCTACAATGGCATAAATACGAATAAGTAGATTGGTTCAACTTGAAAAAATATCATTACTTACGTTTAATGTGAAATTATAATCGGCAAAAAGTGATCAGTTGGATACTCTTAACAAAATCATTTTACTTCACCATTATGTATATTACGGGTGATAATACATTTAGAGATCCTAACTGCCATGGTTGCACTCCAGTGAGATCCACGATTGATTGAATATTAGGGGGTAAAAAAAAAACTGATAATTCGCATCAAACCGACAATTCGAGTGTAATTGAGAAAAAAATTCGATTAATGGTTTGATTTGACTTGATTTGGTATTGGAAAAAAAACAACCATAATTGGTTTCTTTGGTTTTAACTAAAAAAAAAGTCAAACCGAACCAAACCAACCCGATATTACATATAAATAATTTTAAAAAAATATTTTATATATAAAAATATTTATTTGTAATGTAATTTATAAATATATCTTAAATTTTTCATAGTTTTTGTCTTTTCATATATATATATATATATATTTCAAGTTTGGACTTAGAATTTTGAATGATCCAATAAGTTTTATCGGTCATAGATGTTAGTAACTCAAATAAAACTCAAATCAATACTAATGCCAACAAAAGAAATTCAATTCTAATACTAGGAATAACAATAATGTTGGATATCTATTAATCATAATTTAGATAGTGAAAGTACATAATATGATTTATTTCTTTAATATTTAGTCATGTAATTTATACTCTCTCCGTCCCATAATAAGTGTCACCTTAGCCAAAAAAAATTGTCCCATAGTAAGTGTCACGTTAGGATACCAATATATATATATATATATATATATATATATATATATATATATATATATATATATATATATATATATATATATATATATATATATTGACTAGTTTTTCCATCTTTGCCCTTAGACAGAACATGGCAAGTTTTTTTACTCAAGGCCAAAAGTTGGATTCACAATGTCAAATTTTGGGTTTCACATGAAAATAAAAGTTTTGGCCTATGGAAGATAGGATTAGTAAGAGGCAAAAGAAGTAGTAGTACTCTAAATGATGATGGTTGGATTCCCAATGTCGAAAGATGAACTACTTGTGCATGCTCATCAAGAGGAGAAAATAATTATTTTTTACGGAAGAGTAATTTGGTAAACTTTACACTTCATCATTGGTTTCTTAATATGAGTGTTTTTGGCTTAGATGACAGTTATTATGAGACGGAGGGAGTACTTATTTTAGCATGACTTAGTACCTTTAGATTTTGATCATTTTCATTATCTTTTTTGTTGAATATTTTAGTACAACATTATCACTCATCTTAAATTTTGTGCTATTTTCTTAAAAACACCTTAATTAGATACACAAATTAATTTTTAAAGCACAAGTTATATGTATGAAGACTTTACCCGGAAAACCCTGAAAAAACAAAAAAATCCGAGAAAACCTGAAGCTGAAAAACCCGACTTTTATTGGCTTGGTTTGGTTTGTACATTTAAAAACCCGACATAATTGATTTGATTTGGTATTTGAAAAATCCGAACCAACCCGGTCCATGTACCCCGAATTGATTTATTTGGTTTTTGCTTATGAAAAACAATCAAACCATTCGCTGAATGCCCAGTATAAGGCAAATCAACTTAACATATAGCGAGTTTTATTCATTTTGATATTTAGCCCTTCTTTTTAGTTTGTAATATGTTTTGAGTTAGTTTAATTGTGCCCCCCCCCCCCCCCCCCCCCCCCAAAAAAAAAAAAAAAAAACCCCAAACAAGTGATAGCTCATTAAATTTTTGCACCTCTGACTAGACAAAATGGAGAAATTCCATCAGCTAAAATTTTCCCTCGAGGATAAAAAGAGAGAGACATCGTGATTTATGAATAATGCTACTATTATCAGTATTACATATGGGAGAAGGAAGAGAAAGTAAGAAGATGATGCTACTATTTATGGAATTTGGACCATAGATCTACGTACTTGGAAAGATCAGAGTGGTTCTTCTATTAGTTTTGCCTGACTTTAACATGTACAAGGCCAGCTCAACTTTATCGACGAGTCTGTGATATTGAACTTGGACTAGCAGTTTACCTAATTAATGCTCACTAGACTTGATTCAGTGGTAAGGACTAAGGACATTGCCCGAGATGCGTCAATAGACAGCACGTCACAAGTTTGAACTCTACCATTGACATGTACCTAGTATTCGGGTAAGAGCAAGTTAGACGACTCCCCTTACAATCAAAAATGCCGGAAAATAAAATAAAATTTCACCTATGTGAATAACCGAGTTTTGAACCAGTGGTCAGATGGGGTTGAGCCAGTTAACTCATAGTTGATTATCAAAAAAAATTAGCTACCTAATCGACTTGAACATAGACAATGTGCATAAATATGGAACTAGAAAAAAAGAACCTGCAGAGTATTTCAAGTCAACTTCATTTAAGTTATGAGTAATAAAGAACATGCACGCGTCAAATATATTAGATATCTTATGTGGTATTGTATTTCCTATAGCTGGTTTACATGTTACTATACTCTAGTTGGAATAGAATCACGTGGAAGCCAAAGAAGAAAAATGGCGATTCATTGAAAATAAATCATTTTAATTTAGCAAAAATACCAGCTTAAACTTCAACACCAGCAAGTTCCATGAACCAAGGAAACAAGCACAAAGCTATATCACCACTATCAAAAACAATTTTCACAATGACACTCTAGAACATATCAAAAGGGATCCAGCAAAGCAGGATTCACTTATCATGAAGTAAATTACCAGTTTTCTAAATTCTGATCTCTAAAGTTTTACGTTATGCATAAATTATATGTAATCCACATCACAATTCACAAGTACAGGCCAGATCAACAAATCTATTTTTAATTAATAAAGAACACTAGCTAGCAACTAAGCAGGATTCACAGAGCACAGAAAGCTCTAAAGATTCACCCTCCCCTGTCACCAACACATTATCGGTCATTGCGCATCTTCGTCAGAAACTAATGAAGGGAAAATGAACATAACAAGTAATGTAAATGTATTGTACTAACTCCGATCAAGTTCCAACGTTTTATCTTTTTCACTATCCCATCCTTGTAGCTATAAAGAAAAATCCTTTGGACCGTGATCCGTAACAATTCATCACAATTAAACATACCAATTACTCCTAATATTTTATTTTTCATCAAATATAATCTCCCACTACTGTTATTTGTTACTCGACTGTTAACTTCTCTGGAAAAAGGATACCCATTGCTTCATAACTGCACATATAAACTTTCTATATTTTATACAACGCACATAAAGAAGAGGACCCTGCGTTTCCATTTAAATGTGAATAGCTACAGTTTTCGCATCATCTCCACTCCATTTCCCATTTGCCAGTGAACTCAAAACAACAATGCCTTGTTGCAGTTGTTATACTCTAAAGGCAAGCCCCTCTTATACGCACCTAATTGGTTACTACCTTCTGCTAGCCTAACACATAACATCACTATATGATATACCATCCCACACACCTCCACATCCACAAGGAGAGAATACAATTAAGAGCCGTGTAACTGATCGCCTAACAACATTAAAAGTCATCTGAACCTAGCAGAGAGTACAGCATTCTCAAGACAGACCAACCGTCTTTCTGAGCAACACTCAAGGTTGATTGTAAGAAAGAGCAACTTGGTACCTGACCATCCACTTTGCAGCTAATTGAGAAGAGCAGTTCTTCGATAACGAAAAAGTATGTTAGGGAGAGGTGTGGGAAGGCAGGGGGTTGAGTGGGGGGAGGAGTGTTGACAACAGTAGAATCACCCTGAACTAGACAAATACATACTCTCAAGAATAGACCATTCACCATTTCAATATCCCACTAGAGCAACTATGAAATCTTGAGAAAGAGTGCATAGACTTGGGAACATTACAAGGGCAGTAGAGAACCAGCTTGTAGATGGACTCCTACAACATAAGTTTTAACTTTTACTAAGAAAATTGATGGAAAGTTGTAGGTAGAGGAAGAAAGGTATGTATGATTAGCACTCAAAACTCAAAAGTGTGAAAATAGTGGAAGGTGATACATGGAAGAGTTCACCAGAATCGTGAGTCTACACTCTACACCAGTGATCTCTTTCTACCTTATGCATGAGCTAACCAATATATTCAAGATGGAGCTTCTTCATATATGAAATTTGCAGATGATATTGTGTAATTAATAAATCTAACAAGGGAGTAAACCAAGAGCTTGAGCTATGAAGTACTCCGTAGAGTAAAACTTTTAGGTTAAGTAGAAGTAAGACATTACTTTTCAATAGAATGAATTAGTAAAGCTGGCATTGGCCCAATAACCAATCAAATGTGTTGTGCCACTTGAACTCAAATTTATCTGACGTTCAATTCATTTATGTACACAATGATTAGGTAGTTTGTGAAATCAGTTCAATTTAGTCAACTTTTAAATTTTCAGTTATGTACAATTATAGGGAAGTATGTGAAATCAGTCAACTTCTAAATTTATTGGAGCCTATTATACTCTAGATGATAGCAGAAGGGACATGCAGATCTGAAAGGCCAAAAAGAAATTTCTCTGTCAGAAGCAGTTACAGCATGCTGCAAAGGAAATGTGACAACTGGGAGGCGGATTGGCCATAGAAAATGCTACGGAAGACTAAAGCACCTCCGGTTGAGTGCGTCCCTTGGTTGGCAGCAAAACTGTTTGTTTGACTCAAGATTTGCTACAAAGAAGGGGCTTTCAGATATGCAGCAGATGCTTCTTTTTTGTGAGTAAGCAATAACCTTCTAATCACTTGCTGCTTCACTGTGACAGTATTAGGCTGATTTTGGGAATGCTCCTAAGCATTTCTAGGGTTCACTGGGTCATGCCACAAGATGTGAAGAGTCTTCTCCAATGTTGGCAAGGACAGAAAGTTGGTGCTTGGCAGTAGCAGTAAGCTGATATGGAGGACTATCCCTTTATGTATCATGTGGAATATTTGGCTTGAAAGAAACAAAGATGTTTTGAAGGACAAAAGCAACATTTATATTTTGTGAAGTATAGGTGTTTAGAGAGTCCATTTGTTTGGTGTAAGGAACCGGTGGTTGGGGAGGCAACACAGCTTTTATTTTTCTTGACTCTTTGAGCTCAAGGATGTAACAGAGCACTCGTAACATCTTTTTCTTTTATTGTGGTATATTCTTGGTACTAGCATTAATAAAATACTTTATCTTAGAAAATAACAGTTTTGTCCAACCAGCTCATGACAAATGTTAGACCAATCTCAGAGGTCGGGTTGGTTGAGGAAACAGAAACTCTGTTGACCAAATACTTTGCAAGTTTATCCCACATAAACAGAATACAGTTAAGGTGAGATTAGACGACACTGCAGTGCATAAATGCAGACAATTAAGATATCTATCCTCATTCAGGAGAATCACATGATAAATGAAGATGTAACATATAAATTGAATATGATGCTTAAATGGAGGGGTGCCAGGAGTTGATATGCAAGAGGAAGATACCTATTCCAAGTAAATGCAGCTTTATTAAAAAGCTGTGAAACCAGCAATGTATAGAAGTGACTGTTGGCCTCTAAGATTAACATGTCGACATAAGATGAGTAACATAAAATATGAATGTTAAGACTTATGATGGATGTGCTTACCAGGAAAAAAAAAAATTAAACAAGACAAGAAATGATCACAATCGAACAAAAGGTGCTAGTAGTATACCATGAGAATGCCAACTGAGATGGTATGATCATGTCTTAAATAGACCTCCAAATGCACCTCTATATATGATCCGCCATGGTGATAGAATGTGTTAAGAAAGGGCAAGATAAACATAAAACATGGAGGTTTCATATAATCTCTTCGAATCCATATAAGCTTAGTGAAGTACATAACATAGTATAAGTAAATTATCATATACTTCCTCTATCCCAATTTATGTGATACACTATCTGTTTTAGTCTGTCCCAAAAAGAATGATACATTTCTATATTTAGAAATAGTTTAACTTAAAACTTCCCCTTTTACCCTTAATGAAATGATTTACAACCACACAAATATCTATGACTCGTTTGAGACTGCAAGTTTCAAAAGTCTTATTTTCTTTCTTAAACTCCATGCCTAGTCAAGCTATATCACACAAATTGGGATGGAAGGAGTAGTTAATATCAACTAGTTGGGATTACAGTTTAGTTGTTGCTCATGCACTTAAATCAGTTCCTACCATTAGCTAGGAGTTCTTTTTTTTTTAATGACAAGGGAACCCGCAGCCGCTACCCTTCGGGTGCGCACAGAGTAAACCCTGCTCCTGTGCAATAGCCCGCAAACCACACAGGAGAGATAACCTACACTAGGCAAGCCCGTGCGACGAGCTCGACCCAGAAGGCAAATCCCCTGCTATCGTAGGCAGGGGGTTTCGAACTTGAGACGTCCATTACGGAAGTCTCATGCTCAACCAACTTAGCCACCCTTGCGGGTCTTTTGTTAGGCGTTCTATTCGATTTTGTTAGGGATTTGTATCTCAGTGTAAGGATAAGTGTGAGATTTAGATAATCTCTAATTTTAGAGGATTCCTAATTTGTCTAACAAAAAATTATTGAGTACCCATAATGAATATAGCAGATTCGTGTAGCAAGCCACAACTAGCTTTTTTTTATAAACTGAAAAATAGTTTCAAAAAAGAAAAGAAAAAAAAAAAGCTAGTTGTAATTGTTATTGTTGTTGTGTTAGAGCTACCATGAAATATGGCACATGGAAATTAGTTGGACCTAAAATTCCCCAAGTCTGAAGCTGAAGTCGAACTAATTGGCAGTTGGCAACATCAATAAAGAGGTATAGTTTCCTTATAAAAAACAAAATAAAATAAAGAGGTAAAGTTTATCCTTTAAGTGTTCACAGTACCTGAACCGATCTAACATCTTGATTTCTAAATGGGACCAAAAAGAAATGAAACACTACCGAAGCACCATGTACAAGATGAAAAAGAAGAGGTGGAAACTGGAATACTATACAGATAGCATTTGGGATACACATCCACAATCCACTCTTTACTGCTTAGGTAACCATGAAACAGCAGGTTCATTCATATCTGTATCTCTTATATATCAATGGTGAGCACATGCAGCAACAGTATGAATGTCTCAACAATATATAGTTAGACTCTACATCAAAATCTTCAGCAGTTAATACATCCATTCTTTGTTCTTTTCTGATCCTAAGAATCAGGGAAACTAGCAACTAGCAAGAGCACATTATGAACAGCTGCTTCAAGGCAAAATATATTGTTCATTTAACATACTTCCAACTTCTAGACAAATATGGGAAAACATATTTTGGGATGGAGTGCTTGCACATGAAACTAATGGAGCTTACAAGCAATGCTTAGCTTACCCTAGATCTTCTCCAATCTCCAGGGTAGATATTTTAATCTGACGTATATGCACCTACTATATATACGTAAAACAAGTACACATTCAAGTCCTTATGATGATCATACTTGAGATCTTTTATCTCCAACTTCAACCTCTCTGTATTAGGAAGTATGAAAACAGCAAAGAGAGCCAACTAGCTTGCTGGTAGTTTTTTATCAGACATTGAGCCAAGCAGTATGCTCAAAGAATTTGGCAACTTTTTCCAAAAATGCAAAAGGTAAGTTCTTTTTTAAAGAGAGAAATCCCCAAGTGAGTAGCGCACGGTTCAAAACTCGGTGGATAATGGACGATACCCTTCCCCACTTAAATATCAGGCATTTGTCTGTGGCCGGGTTCTAACCCGTGACATGCGCCTAACCCACACATCACGTGATACACCCTTACCATTAGACCATAGCCTTGGGGAAAATGTTAAGTTAGCTATGCAAGTTTCCACAAATGGCATCTTCCCTCAAATCCAAGTATAGGTGATCTAAGTTACACAGACTCGCCATTTTGGGTGCCGTCCCCGTCCCAGATACGGACGGGTGCGGGTGCCGGAACGGCAAACGTTCCGGATATGGTCAATCACATACGGATCCTTTGACTGGAGTCGGGGGAAAAATTTGAGATTTTGATTTCTCAAAATTAAAAATAAAACAGATTTAAGATAAGGAAAATGACATACCTTCAATATTATAGTACTTTTATTTCATATATGTTGCTTCATGTTTCAGATAAACAAAGAAGTACTTTTATTTCATATACATGTAAGTTTTTCATAAGAATATCTCTCAGAACTTGTAATATCTTTATAGCTCTATTTTTTATATAATTTTGAATTTTCTTAGCCGAATCCCCGCACCCGTATCCATAAACGGATACATACCCCCGAATCTTAAATTTAGATTTTGCGATCCGACACTCGAATCCGTATCCGTATCGGATACCGGCACCCGAGTCCGTGTAACTTAGTAGGTGATACATTAGATTTAATTTGTATATATGGATTTTTTATTTTTATTTTTTTGATCTAGTTTGTATATACGGAAAATATGGTAGAAGCAGTCAGATATTGATCAGAAATATGGTATAAGCCGTCAATGATTACCAGAATTTAAAGTACTAATTCTTCTCTAGCCTATGCAGTGTACTTTTGCAAAACATGCAAGAAATTTTATATAACAGACATACCATCACCAAAGTCAAATGCTTTGCACTTGACATTTACATCCTATTGCTCTCTGCTCGGGCATATCCCCAATTGGAAGCAGTTGTTGAATTCTATATCTCTGAGCCAGGCATCATCTGTCTTTGACTTGATTTGCTGAAAACTAATCTTTTTTTAATAAGTAAGGTAATCCTTTTATTAATGTAAAAGGATTACCTTACTTATTGCTCTTTCTCATACTTTATTGCTTGATCCCTAGTAAGACCTATAGCTTCTAATTGTCTTAACAATAAAATGTGTAATTTTTTTTTTTTAATTGTTCAATAAAATGTGTAATATTGCAAAGTAATATATTATGCTCAATTATTTTTGATAAGTATAACATGAGTAATTCTAATCTATTTCTTCATTTTTTCTTTTCAGCTCTAATTATAACACATCTTATTTCATAATTATTTAATAATGAAAATACATGTGCATACACTCCACAATAGAGAAATCATGCCTCAGCTAAGGCTAAAACCTCAAAATGTCCAATTCATTCAGCACATAGTGTGCTGCAGCAAACCTTGGATAGGAAAAATATGCTGCAATGCAGCAATTTGTTAACCTGCCAGTCCAATTGCTATGGACGCTCATTCAGATCTGATGGTTTCCAATTTTTACATTATTACTTTACTGGTTAGTCTTCTCAATGAAAACCATGGCTAGTAAATCAAGCTACTATACAGGAGAAAACCAAGTCTTTCAGCTCTTGTTGCTTAACTCACCATTTCCTATAAAGACTATGAGTGTAAATTTCTCTGTTCTAAGGAATATATATCCAACCATAAACAAGCTAAAGAATAAATCTGGAGATTCAACGACAAGTCACATTTTTACTGATCGTTACAACAATAGAATAGCTACCAACGGAACGAGATAAAGGACTGAACGGAAACATCCAAGCAAGAGTAGACTATCAATAACTTTGATACAAAACAATCAATTTTTGGTTTTATATCCTGCTCTTGCTTACAAACTGTTATTCAGACTACTGAACATTATGACGTATCATCATCTTCAGTTCTCGGAAGTTTTACGTATTAATTTAGACTACCAACGCATTTATCACCATTATCCGAGATTTAATATTGGTACCAACAAATTAATCGAAACCCAAAGAAATGAAGTAAGCATTTTTCTTATTTAAAAGAGTTAAATTCTACAAAATGATACAGAAAACAATACTTGAACACATGATTATTTTCCAATGGTACATATAGAGTTCATTTAAAAAAGCAATAAAATTATAATCAAAACTGAAACAGATCAGTCAAGAAACTCAAACTCATCTTCCTTAAGGTGAGCAGAGAACTTAACTGGACCATTTCGGCCTTCCAAACCGTCTACGACGAATTCGACCTTGTAAGGCAAATTAGCAGATATTTGTTTGCCTTTATGAATAGCCACATACTGTTTGAATGTCCCAATTCTACCATCTAAATCCAATTCTTGAACCTTAGGCACATGATAGACTTTCAATGGAACTGTAACCTTAACCTTAGACCCAACTTTCCCAATTGCTGCAGCATCTTTTTCATCAACACCCTCATCTACATTCAATGAAGATGTAGAGGAAACAGTGGAGGTGTTATCGACAGTAACAGATTTAGAAATGAAATAACCACTTCTTTTTTGAGGGTTTCTTGATTTATTAATCTTGATTTGGGTTAAAGGGTTAGGGTTTAAGATGTTCTTGGAATTGGGTATGTTCAGAATTGATGATGATGAGAAGAAAGCTGGACTTGAAGCAGTCATGGTGATTTTGGGGCAGATTTTTATTTTATTTTTTCCTTTTCTTGATGGGGTTTTTGTGGGGAGAGATTTTGAGATTTTTTTGTGGTGGTGGTAATTTATAGGTTTATCCCATGATGGATTGAATCATTGAACAATGTGATTATATCTGGAAATTACATGGCTGTGATTGAGGATTTGTCCTTTAAAGAAATGGATAAATCTAACTACTACTATTAACTACTTCTCCTATCCCAATTTACATATAACACTTTTCTTTTTAGTTTATTTTAATAAAATAAAAAATTCTTTCTTTTTATAGCCAGAAATAATTTATACTTATGAGATATTGTCCTATTTTTTCTTGAGCCCAAATCTTTCCGAAATAACTTCCCTACTTTTCAAGTAGGGTAAGGTTTGGTAAACTCTAGTCTCTCTCTTTTTAGATCCCACTTGTGAGATTACACCGGATATGTTATTATTGTTAAATTTATGACATGATTTAAAATCACACAAATATCTAAGACTTATTTTGGACCATAAATTTTTAGAGTCCATCCTTTCTTTCTTAAAGTTCGTATCAAGTCAAATTATGTCACTTAACTTGAGACCGAAGGAGTATGTCTTTTGATGTTATTGAAGCTTTGTGACTATTTGTTTTGGTCTATCGTACATACATCCCGATATTTTGCATTAAAGAACGATTGTGACTACTATTGCTCACACGCCTTTAGGACTACTATAATTAAATGTAACAATTTAGTGGTCAATAAGTCGTCATTCGATTAGAAACAACTAAAGGTACTAAATTTTGTAATGTATTTGGAATTACAGTATGAAAAATACTTATGTTTTTATATGCTGTTGCAAATTTGAAAAACCTTTTTACCAGTGTCCAAGAAATATGCAGAATGGATCCAAAGGCCTACGTTATTCTTCTAGATAGAACACATTTTTTCTCTACCTTATTCTATAAAAAAATAAAAATGAAATGTTTACATAAAAACCATATGTTCAACATTAAACAAATCAGAATGTATCTCTTCTTTCTTCGGGCTAAATCAAATTAAAATATCCAAAGGCCTTGATGGATATTACTTATTATCATGTAGTAGCTCACTAGCTCTACAGACTTCAGCTGCATAATACTTGAGCTGTATTGGTCAACTTCGAAGGTTCACTACACCTTCTCCCTTTATATTTTCTGTTTTCGTTTATTGTTATGTTGCTGATCTCTGAAAACTTTATAATATAAGAACAAAAGCTAACGACAAAATACGAAAGATTGACGCTCAAGAAAACATGGCACAATCATTTCCAAATCCTATGATACAAAGACCAGTTGACTAAACAACGTGCAAACCAATTTACTTATCCCTTGTTTTGTACTTTATTCAGCTGACGGATAGTGGCAACCATTGTGATAACAGTAATTGTTAATGCACCATTTATTTTCAACTACCAAATCCCATCCTGAAGAAAGAGGTGCTTGTTCTATTTCCAAGACTTGGGGAGTTGATGGAGAGGCTTCAAGTGTATGTTCTTTTTCTTGTCATTTTACATTCAATAGCTGCAGAATTTGCTTGTAAGGCTCAAAATGGTGCTAGAAATTGTTCCGCTATTGATCTTGAAGCACTGGATGATTTCAAGAATGGCATGAATGATCCTGAGAACCGGCTTTCGTCATGGCAAGGAAGAGACTGTTGTAAGTGGAGAGGAATAGGGAGAAGTACCACTACTGGTTCCGTGTTATCAAAATAGACCTTCACAATCCATTTTCAGTCAATCCTGATGATGTTACCAGGTATGGATTTTGGAACTTGAGTGGGAAGATTAGGCCTACTTTGATAAAAATTCAATCTTTAAAGTACTTGGATTTGAGTCTAAACACATTTGGTGGAATCCCAATTCCAAGATTTGTCGGTTCTTTGATGAATTTGGAATATCTGAATTTCTCAAAAGCTAGTTTTTTTGGTACAATATCTCCAACTTTGGGAAATCTTTCTCACTTGTAATAGCTTGATGTTTCTTCAGAATTCTCAGCCTTGACTGTTGAAAGTTTCCAGTAGGTGCCTGGTCTTGTTTCTTTAAAATATTTTGACATGAACCAAGTAGAGCTCTCTATGGTAGGATCAAGTTGGTTGAAAATGCTAAACCAGCTTCCACATTTAACTGAGTTGCATCTTTCATCTTGTGGCTTGTCTGGCTCCATTCCACTTCTTACTCCTGTCAACTTCACTTCACTAGCTGTTATTGATCTTAGTTTCAATAGTTTCAACTCAATGTTAACTAGTTGGCTTGTAAATATCAGCAGTCTTGAATATATAGACTTAAGCAACTCTGGTTTTAGGGGCGGAATTCCACTTGGCATCAGTGAGATTCAAAGGTTAAGATACTTGAACCTCGCACTAAACAACAACCTTAGTGCCGATTGCCTTGAGCTATTTAGAGAAAGCTGGGAACAGATAAAAGTTCTTGATTTAGGTTCGAACAAACAACATGGAAAATTGCCTAGATCCACCGGGAATATGACTTATCTGACTCACTTCAGTCTCCTTTTGAACAACATTGAAGGTGGAATACCGAGTATTATTGGAGGACTATGCAATTTAATCAGACTTGGTTTATCAGGAAACAACTTGACAGGAGGTCTTGTTGGTAAACTACCAAAATGGTTGGGTCAGTTGAAAAATCTTCAACAACTTGGATTAGCTTCCAACTCTTTTGAAGGCCCTATACCAGCTTCTTTAGGAAAGCTTCAAAAATTTACCAACGTGGGACTTTCAGTGAACCAGCTAAATGGTACTCCACTGGAGAGTTTTGGACAGCTTTCTGAATTATCTGTTCTTGACGTTTCTCTGATTTCCTTGCAGGTACTCTATCAGAACTTCATTTTAAGAACCTGAGCAAAGTGAAGATTCTTGACCTTTCATCCAACTCATTCACCTTCCATGTTAATCCCAACTGGATTCCCCCATTTCAGGTTTGAAATCTTGGCATGGGGTCTTGCCATTTAGATCCTTGTTTTCCTACTTGGCTCAAGTCTCAAAAAGAGCTCAGGTTCCTAGACATTTCAAATGCGAGTATTTCAGATTCCACTACAGGCGGTTTTGGAACATTTCATCTAATTTATCCCTGCTGTTAAATGGTAATCTACCAAATTCATTATCAGTATTCCCCTTTGCAGATATTGATCTGACTTCAAACCTATTTAAGGGACCCATCCCTTTACCTACTTTTGCAATTGAGTTGTTTGATCTCTCAAACAATAAGTTTCAACGTCTCATCCCACATAATATTTCTCAAGTCATGCCAGACTTGATATTTTTGTCTCTTTCGAGTAATGAAATTTCGGGTGAAATACCAGCTACTATAGGAAAGATGACTCTTCTTCAAGTCATTGATCTATCAAAAATAAGTTAACGGGAAGTATTCCTTCAAGCATAGGAGAGTGTTCTTACTTGAAAGCTTTAGACCTTAGGAACAATAGTCTTTCTGGCTCGATTCCAAGTTCGTTGGAACAATTGATCCAGCTTCAGTCATTGCACTTAAATGACAAAAAATTCTCTGGAGGGTTCCCCTTTTCTTTGAAAAATTTATCTAGTTTGGAGACACTTGATCTAGGCAACAACAGACTATCCGGAAAGTTCCCCTGTAGGATCTCTGATGGTTTTCCAAATCTCAGAATCCTCGGATTAAGGTCAACTTCACTTTCCGGAGAACTTCCTTCAGGAATGTCAAATCTGAGTTCATTGCAGGTCCTGATCTTGCAGAAAACAACTTAACTGGCACCATTCCAACAAGCATAGGAGACCTGAAGGCCATGGTACAAGAGCAAAAGGTGAATGAATAGCTGTTATATTGGAAGTATAGAGGGATTCACTACGAAGAAAGCTTGAGAGTGAATTTGAAAAACCAGTTCCAAAAGTACACCAAGACACTATCACTTCTTACCTCAGTAGACTTGTCTAGAAACAACCTCAATGGAGCATTTCCTGTGGAATTGACAAAGTATATGGCCTCATAGTTTTGAACTTGTCTGGAGACCAAATCAGTGTACAAGTCCCAGAAAACATTTCAAGCTTACATCAGTTGGCATCGCTTGATCTCTCGAGTAATATGCTTTCTGGTGTCATCCCATCAAGCATGGAATCAATGTCACTCTTGAGCTATCTTCTCAAATAACAATTTATCCGGTATGGTTCCTTATAAGGGTCAGATGACAACTATGACTGTTATGTCCCGTATTTTTATACATTGGACAACCCGGATTAACTATAATAATTCAAGGTCAAGACCATTTCGGGAATTGAAGTCGGGACTTTTGACCTTTGATTTTATTTTGAGACATAAGTTATATATGAAATTGTTGGTATTGAACACTTAGGGAAAATTGGGACCACAATTCATAAATTTGGGATTAATTTACCGTGGTTAGATTAGTAAGTGGGATTAAAATTTAACCACTTCATTAAATAATTAAGCCTAAAGGGCCATGTGGGCCCCACCCGAATAAATATAAAAAAAAAAAAAAGTACCAAAAATCTGAAAAGTAACAAAACATAGTGCAAAGGTGAGTCACAAAGAAGGGTGTACGTGTAACATATAGGGAATAGGGCATAGTGCAAATGACATCTTTTAAGTCATTTGTTAAAAAAAAAAGAGCTTTCAAGAACTAGTAAACACATCCATGGCTGTGCACGGCCAGGTTGAAGATTAAAAAAAAAAAAAATCAGTTTGTTGCTAATAAAAATTCTAAGGAGAAGACAAGGAGAAGGAGGTGGAGAAGCAAGAATAAGTATAGGAATTTAAGACACAAATTGGAGCCAAGTATTCAAGGTAAGAATTGGTTATTTCTTTTACATTTAGAATGAGTTGGATGCATTGTGAATAGGTATAAAATGGTGCATGTTGGTATTGAATGTTGTTGAAATTTAAAGTTAGCCGTGTGAAGGGCTTATGTGAAGTAATGTTTGAATTTCTTGTACATGTATTAAGGATGGTTTGAATGTTGTAGTGTGTTTGAAAGGAATGAAAATTTTGGAATTTTATATATTTGGTATTAAAGCCGTGTAGGGGCTGATTTAGGAAAATTAGTGGACTGTTTTATGTGATGCTTTAGTTGTTGATTGTTATGGACATTGTGGTGTATTGTTTGCATTGTAAATATGTGAGTTAAGATGTAAAAGAAGTGATATATGTTGAAGTAAGAAAAACAGTCCAACCGTGGACTGTTTTAGTAAAAAGAGTGGATTGAATTTATTTGGAATGTTGATTGTTGTTGTCATGAGTTCTAAAATAAGAATGAGGATATTGACGATTAGAAATTGGAATGAAGTCATTGTGGGCTGTTGTAGGAGTTAGTATGTTGTTAATATAGTTTCTTGCGATTATGTAAACAATGTTGCTAGGTTGGTTATTGTTGTTGTTATTGTTGACTTGGCCGAGTTAAATTCTCGGGATTGGCCTATTTACAGGGGAAATGCTGCCCAAATTTCTGTAGAATTTAGTGCTAGTTTGGAATTAAATGCCTAAATGCCTATAGCTAACGTTCGGCATATTATGACATATTTGTAGACCTTGGGGAGCCCGAGGTGTAGGTTGGGATTAGCTTGAGTTTGGGCTAGCTTGGAGTGTGTACGAGGTATGTAAAGCAACCTTCCTTCTTTTGGCATGCCTTAGTTTTACATAGGCTAGATTAGGGCCTTAAGGGAATTCCAAATTCGAAATCCGAGCATGATATGATCTATATATATTCCTTGGCACTCTTATGTATGATTTGATGAAATATGAACCATTATGTTTTTGAAAGAAGTGATTTCCAAACTTTGTGCAAAAAGGTTTCACTTTAATGAATTTCGTAATTTTTGAATGCCATACCTTTCGCATAAAGGCTCGGATTGTTTTGATATTTTCGTATGAGTTTGCATGGCCTATGATGAGTATGATTTCCATAGGCGGGCCCGACTCGGGTCAATACCCGTCCGTGGGTCCCGCGACTTTCCTTTATGTAATTCGGAGAACTTTTGAAAGAATTCGTTATGACTATTATTTCGATTTTTCAAGTATGATCATTTTACTTATGTTTGACTTCATGATAATGATTTTATGCATATGACTACTCACGACTCTACTCGTGCGTTCTGTTATATCTTTCGCCGGTTCCCGGGCCGGTTCTGTTGTCGTGCGCACTTTGATATACTCCGGAGTTATGCTGTGTTTATGGTTCACCGAGCTACTCGCAAAAGAGGGTCGGGTTCCACATATATTTGGTGTTATGCTGTGTATGGCGTTATGTTGTGATGTGATATGTGACGGGGATACGGAGATTTGAAACCTTCTGGTGTTATGCTGTGTTATGGCGCCATTGACGGGCGGGCGACCATATTCTTTTGTACCTTATGCATGACTTATATTTTGAAAGTAAACATTTTGATATGTTGAATTTCTACTTATGTTCTGTACTACTATTTCTTTTATGCCTCAGATTTGTTCTCTGTATCTTCTGCTTTGCATACTCAGTACATATTTCGTACTGACCCCCCTTTCTTCGGGGGGCTGCGTTTCATGCCCGCAGGTACAGACGCACAGTTTGGTGATCCACCAGTTTAGGATACCTTCTTCTGCTGTTTGGAGTGCTCCTCTTATTCCGGAGCCTACATTTTGGTATATATTCGGTCTTTGCATATGTATATATTTGTTCAGGGGTACGGCGGGGCCCTGTCCCGCCATATGATACGGTTGGTCTGTTTAGAGGTTTGTAGACGTACATGTGGGTTGTGCCTACTTCTGTTCAGATGTGTTTGTATGATCCTACTCGTTATGGCAGCCTTGTCGGCGTGCATTTTGTATATGTTTTGGGGCCGTTGTGCCATTTGATAGCCTTGTCGGCTTTTGATATATGTATACGCATCTGGTTGTGCTGAAATGTGGGCGATGTATATTCCGCCAACTCTTTTGGTTTTGATATGATATTTTGTACGTGAAATCGCGTAAGATAATATTTGTTTCTAGCTCTGTTTAAAATGATGAATATGAAGTCTGAGTTAAGCGATAAAATGACGATTTGGGTTGTATGTCTGTTTGGGTGTCCAAGTAGGGCACCAGTCGCGGCCCACGGGGCTGGGTCGTGACATTTACAGAGTCTGCATTTGAGGGGAATCCCCATCTTTGTGGAGCTCAACTTCTAGGACTAGGCCCAAATGGAAACTCAGACAATAGAACAGTACTAGAGAATGATAGCAGTGACGAATTTCATGATAGATGGTTTTATGTGAGTGTTGGATTGGGATTTATTACAGGTATTCTTGTTCCTTACAGTATCTTACTCATTTGAAAGCCATGGAGACGAGCATATTTCAGTTTCTTGGACAGACTGGTCGACAAAATTTTCCTAGTCCGAAGGCACGGAATAACCAGTAACGGAATGACCAGCACTAGAAGATCAGACCCAGGCACTAGTTTTTCATTTTAGCCATCATATTAAGTTCCAGTTATTGCTTATAGACGTGAATCCCATTGACTATAAGACAGCTTTGTTCTTAAAATCAGTGTTAGGGTGGGTAAGGTATTGAAGTCTATATGAATACAATTAAGCCATTTAATCCTGCATTTCAATATCCATAGTTGGAGTTTAAGTTTTCCTATATGTTGTATAACTGATACGATTTGTAAATATCACTATTTTCACCTAAAGGGCTCGGGCAATACTTACTAATTATGCAAAACTTGTCCATATTGAAAACAGAAAGTTGGCGATTGATTTTCGTCCTCCAACAACATTAAATCTCAGCTAGATTGCGATATCTTTACGTTTTGCTTCAGGTTTGGGTGTCTTCAGATTTAGATAGAAACCTAACCTTGCTGCTACTTCACAATGAACAGTTTTGTGCCTCTTTTAACAATAAAATAGAAATACTGAGGTCCTGAATCCATCTTTGATTCAATTACTTTAAAAAGTTCATCTCAGTATCTTTGAATAGTACAGTGAGTGATTCCAAGTTCCATTTGGGAAATATTTTTCACCTCTAAATAGTATTCTCTGTGTTCACTTTTCCCTGTCCAGTATTCTAGAAATAGAAGACAATTTCTTTTTTTCCTGTTTTACCCATAGTATTAATTACTCATGTCAAATCATATTTCAAATCCATTAAAAAATGAGTATCATGATAAATTATGCACTTCATTTATTATTTCTTAAGGGGTGTGCAAAGTCCATAATGGACAAGTAAAAGTGAACTGAGGGAGTAAATAGATCAGCTTTCATTGTATTCATAAAGATTGAAACTTTTAAACTTAGGTAGATTAGTAGATGGTGAGGCTAACAATGTACTGGACTAAACTAAGAGTTGAGCCGAGATGCAAAGAATACAATAGACAAATTTGAATAATCAACTGAGACTCAGATTATACGATTTAAAAGGGTAAATTTAAGCAGAATCAAGAGAAAAAACTTCTAGCCTTAATTAGTAAATTCAAAATCTGAGCAGGTCATAATCATATCCAAAATCTGAGCAGGTCATAATCATAGATTCTCTATTATATTTGAATGTACAAAAGGGCATATACTCAAGAGTGGACTGATTGAAAAAATAGCCAATTGAATGATCTAACACTTTACACAATTTGTAAGACAAAAAAGATTCTATTTAGGACAAATTGATTCATAATCTCAAAATCTTCTCCTATCCCAGCAGCGTTTAGGCGCAGCAGAAGGGTCTCTAGCAGGTTTAGGCATATCATGAAAGTCCACCATTATTATCCTTCTCTTGGCTCTGCTTTGCTCCGCAAACCTCTCCTCAAATTTCCTTTTACTTGATTCAAAATCCATTGATGATCTCTTCTTCAAGTCTTTGATGTCCTCTGTTGTTTTCGCAGTGTTGCTCTGTTTCTGGAGTTCCTTTCCTTGGTGAAGCCGCCTCGAACCGTCATAAGTAAATTGTTTGTCATGAGGAGGAGAAATTTGCACACGCTTGATGGCTGCATTACTTGAAACTCCCGTACTGTACTGCTTTGCTGCTGATCCCATATTACCCCGAGTAATAGTTGTCTTGTTGTTGCTTTGGGTAATATGGGAAGAATGTTTTGTTCCTTGTTGGTCTCCAACATCATCCAATATTTTGTGTTGAACCATATCCGTCCCCGTCTTTCTTAAATTGCCAGTGCTCTGTTTTGATCCCTTTTTATCACCATCATCAACTTGTTTGAGTTGCTCTCCCAATTCCTCATGTCTTTTGTGTGTTTTCATGGACCCTTTTATTTTTCTTGAATCCCCACTGCGATTCTTGGACATTGTTGTTATTGTTGTACTCGTGTTCGTGCCTTGAGTGTCGGCATCGGTATTTGCCTTCTTGAAACTTTGTGTCTCTGTTGTTAATGCTAAGGCGTTGTTTTCTTTCTGATCTTGTTCTTGAAACGTAGGATTCTTTTCTTCAACAATTTCTTCCATCTGCTGCTCGAATTCTGCACATAAATCAGTATAATCATATTCATCATACTCATCATCATCTTCAGGTTTTTCCGGACTCATCAACAGTTTCAAGAATTCATCTTTGTGATTCTTGAACTCTGCTGGATATTTCCACTCAGCAACACCAACAGCAGCTTTAATCAACTCAAAAATATCAGGCTTTTTCATTATTGAGAAGTGATTTAGAAATATCTTTTCTAGATCCACAACTATCCTAACCATGACTGAAGAAGAAATTTTCTTAAAAATATTACTTAGAGTAAAAGAGGAGTGAAGTGAGGCTTAAGGTTACTTCATCTCATCTTATATATAGGCATATGGACTTCTCCTAAGTTGATCAGACTTAGGAATAGGCATATAAACTTTTTCCCAAAATTGATCAAACTTAGGAAACTCCCTTCTCCAAGCAACCGCCAAAAACTTTCCTTATTTTGATCCATTTAGGAAACTATTTTTTTACTGTACATATTTAGGAAATTTTGGGCAATACTTTTGTTTTTTGTTTTCAAAAACTGTTAGTTTTGTTTTTGCTTTTGTTTTCATGATCATTCTGATCAAATTAATTCTGTTATAAAAAATACAAAATTAAGAATTTCGAAGCAAATTATGAAATTTTGTGTAATAGTTTTTGAAACCAGATGAGAAAATTAAGAAAATTAGTTGTTAGTAAAATATGAGAGAAATAATGTTGGTATCGTATAATAGTGTTTGATACATGATTTCTTTTTTAAAAAAAATTAAAAAGATATTATAGAGCTTCAGTTTTTCTATTTACAGTTGAGCGATACATCAATTTATAGTGATTAATTAATCTATAGGGGTCTTTTTCTTCTTTATTTCAAAAAAAAAAAAAAAAAAAAACTAAGGCAAATACTTCTTTTAAAAATATAACCAAACACTAGGGGAATTTACTCGTCTTGGAAGATAAAGGATGATGCGGGAAATTATGACGATTAGAAAAGATTGAAATTGTTTACTGATTCTCAATGAGTACCCATTCTTAATCATAAATACAGTAAGCTAACCTCTTTTTAGGGATTTTTACATGATAAACTACTTCTAAGACTCATTTATCATTCTTTATAGTTTTATTTATAATTACAAAATATAACAACATTTTATCGATTATAATATTAAACATAATAGATTAGGCTATAATCTTCCTCATTTTAGGCTATAATCCTCTTGTTTCCTCTCTTTCTCACCGAGCCAAGAAAAGCTCTATTAGCATCTATTAAAAAGCTTTAAAGCTTGAATTTAAAATTGAGTTTTGCTAAAATGTTATTTATTTAGATTGAGTGTTGTTGCAAATGATTGAAAATATAATTTGGAGTGTCAATTTTGAGTGAGTTTAGTGAAGATTTGAGTTGATTTTTGTTAGAATTTCATATTGAAACTCGAAAAGAAAGAAGAAAGATGTTTTATTTTCAGATGGCGATATATAAATAAGTTATATGTATTTTGTATTTCAGATGTATGTTATTTGTATGTCAAATGCACTGGACATAAAGTGACATACAAAATACATACAACCACAAATTATATGCAAGCTGGATGTAATTTCTATGTTTTGACCGGATTTTATATAACAAAAAGTTATATACAAGTTGTATGTTTTGACCGGATTGTATATATTTTTTATTAAAAAAAAAAACTCGTGCTACTTTCTGAAAACCTGATTCTATATTTAAACTGGGGTGAGTCGTGAATGAATTTGAGTCTAATTACATGGGGACTAATAAAAATAATGCTATGTATTTAAATTAAAAATTGATATATTACACATCTGCTTTTTTTAAAAGGAAGAGCATTTTTAGGCTTAAATTTAATGTTAAGGGTATCTCTAATCCAAGAGGTGAAAACAGAGCGTTTTTGAGCCATTTCTAATACGTAAAGAACGTTTTGACCCTTTTCTGTATATTTAATAACCAAATATCACATAAACTTCAAATATCCTAGAAGCTAATGTCATTGGTCCAGCTTCAGTAAGTGTTCGACTTATAGCCTGTTTGGCCAAGCTTATTTTTCCCCCAAAAGTACTTATTTTTTCAATAAGTGCTTATTTGAAAAAAAGTAAGAGCCTGTTTGGATGGGCTTAAAAAAGCAGCTTATAAGCTGCTTTAGATAAGCTAGTCAAACATGCCCAATTATTTTTTGGGGCTTATTTTAAGCACAAAATGACTTTAAGTTGGCCAACCAAACACTCAAAAAAACTGAAAACAGCTTATAAGCAACTTATAAGCCAATCCAAACGGGCTCTAAGGTGTTTGGCCAAGCCTTTGGGAGAAAATAAGTGCTTTTGGGAAGTAGCAGAAGCAGTTTTTCAGAAGCTAAAAAAAATAGCTTTTGTCCAAAAGCACTTTTTTGAAAAGTACTTTTGAGAAAAATACACATAGAAGCATTTTTTAAAAGCTTGGCCAAACACTAATTGCTGCTCAAAAGTGTTTTTTAAATTAATTGGTCAAACACAAACTGTTTTTCGCCAAAAGTACTTTTCAAAAAGTACTTTTTAAAAAAAGTATTTTTTAAAATAAGCTGATTTTAGAAGTTTGGCCAAACAGGCTATTAATTACATTTCTCTCACTACTCTGTTAAAAATTCTTGTTTCTTCAGAATATAATTAAGGAAAACGGGTTAAATATATCCCTCTACTTTAGTTTATTAGTCAACTTTGCCCTCCGTTAGCGAAAGTGGTCAAATATACCCCTCCCATTAATAAAGTGTACACTTGTACCCTTAAGTGGACGAAAATCCTCAATTCGGCTAAAATTAACCATTTAATTAAAAATAACCATGCCTCAATAGTTGACCCGCCCCGACCCATCACCAAGTAATTTCACCCCCACCCAAATATACCCCTCCAATACCTAAAAACCTCAGTCCAACACAAATCTTTGCCTCTCTTCAATTTTTGATACGATCCGGCTTGTGGAAGACACGAAATCAAACAACAAGCGCAGAAACTAAAGATAGTAAGAAATCAATAGATGAGAATGAAGAAATAGGAGATGAGAATAGAAGAAAGAAAGAAAGGATTAAAACAACTCATTGTTGTGATTAATCTACATAGGACTTGATACCTACACCTATCATCAACAAACAAACACATGAATTAATCCAAGGAAGAAAGGAAACTCAAACTCATACATGGACATCTAATCCAAGATTGTCCAAGAGGGTTCAAGGTAAAGAGTTAAGGGAATCCACCCTAATCTAACACTAGCTAACCTAGCTAACCTAACTCCATACAAGGAGAACTACCTCAAAAGAGTTTCTTCAACATTCAATTTAGGGGTGTCAAATTTGACCCAAAAGGTGATGGCCCGCCCAACCCGCTCAAAATTTTATGGGTTGGGCTCAAGATAATTTCATATTGGGCTGATTTTAGCCCAACCCAACATAGCCCATTTTAAAGTGATCTCCAACTTAGCCCAATTCTAGCCCATTTTTAAGATTTACTTAAATTTGGATTTATTACTTGAGATTTACTTTTTTTTTTTTTTTATGTATACACTTTTCTTGTATCATGTATCTTATAAGTTTGTGGTATGTTTAATATGAAGGGAAATATTTTTCACGAAAAATGTGTTTTTCTTGAAAATATTTACCACGGAAAATGTTTTCCTCAAAAATATTTTTCACAAAAAATCCGCGAAAATAATTTTCAATTCTAGAAAATAGACCATTCAAAAAAACTGGGTCAAGTTGGGCGGGTCATGACCCAACCCATTTTTAGCCCATTTCAGCCCAAGTAACTTTTGGGTCAATGTTAGCCCAACCCATTTATTACCTAAGCCCATTTTAATTGGGCCAATTTCAGCCCAACCCGCCCATTTGACACCCCTAATTCAATTCATCAAAAGTCCCCTAACGAAATGACAAGTATAGTATGTATACTAACTAAGCTAAGAAGACTACTAATGTTATTACAATAATACCCTTAATGAAATAAGGGCCTTGTTTGGTGGTCTTCACAATGGATGATAAAAGTCTAGCCTCTTTGCATAACTAGCCACCATTTGCATAACTAACCACTACCTTCAAAGCTATCTCCCGTATCTTGATCACCTTCACATATGGGTCTTCAATGGCCTCCAAAGGCTCTATCTCTAGGGGCTAATTTAGTAACTAAAATTGGGGCACGTGAATTCATGATCTCTCCGTAAAACTAGATATTTTATGTATATATTTTTTAAAAGTGGTATAATATTTCCTGCAGGAACACATACTATAATAAGGCTAAATGGTGCACTTAGTTGAAGGTTGAGTTATTTACCAAAAGACTAGGGATCAATTCCCACTAAACACACTTTTTTCCTTCTTTTTTTTTTTTGTGGTGAACCCATGCTCTAAAAGTCCTAGATTCGCCTCTGTTTATCTCTATCATCAACGAGTGTGTAATATGAAGATACACACTTGAGACCTCTTGAAGCACCTCAAATATGGTGCATGTGCTCCATGGAACATCATTGGTTTGAGGACGAGCGCCACCACGAATCTTAGCCCTCATAATCACCCTTGAGCCATTCCATATCATATCAATTTTTCTCTTCCATTGCTCAAGTGGTTGCATAATTTTCTTTCCCTCTATTCAAGTTTTCTCTTCCATTCCTCACGAGATGTTGCAAAATAGTTGTCGTCATAGAGGAGGTGCAATTGCGGTTTTGTTGCCAAATATCTCACTTCAACCACTCCATCTATTCCGGGAAGAAAATTTTTCAGACGTCCTCGTCCAGATGTAAGTTTGTTTGGTTATAAAGTTTCGTTTTTTCACTGTAGTTGCTAACCTAATTTGCAGATTTCTTTTCTTATACAGATTAGTCAATTATTTTAGTTGTGGTTTTTCTATTTAAGCTAAACCTATTTTTCAAATGTTCAGCAATACTCATGTGGATATTGGGAATGGGAAAACCAAGCTATCTCGGAGAAAGCTTACATACAAAATTTAGAGTTTCTATTGAAAGATGTCATGAATGAACAGGATAATGCAAAGACTGAAATGGAAAATTTGAAAATTGAAATGGCCAATTGAAGAATGAAAGTAAGAATTTGAAGATTGAAAGGGAAAATTTGTCGGAAATGGGTGCTACCTTGGAAGCTACTATTCAATTAGAAATCAACAAAGCCAGGACGTTTGAAGAGAAGTATTCTAAGATGAAATTGAACAATATGATTTCATGGGCTCTTTTTGTTGGTTTTTTGGTAGCACTGATGGCAAAGTGAATTCAGTATGTAATTTTAGGTGTTAGTGGCTTAAAATTTAGATTTTGATGAAGCTTATATGTGTGTGTTGTAGTTGATGAAGTAATGGTTGAACTTTTCTTTTGGAGGTGTATTGAATCTAGTTGTAATGTGGATGTAACTCTTTGTAATTTAAGGATGTTAATGTAATGTGAAGCTCTTTCAATGTTTATGCATATGAGTTGTTTTTGAACTGTTCTCTTGTTTTGGTTGTGTATTTTGAATGAACTATATGATAACCAAATCATCCATGAAAAGGACACAAAAGCTAGATCAAAAAGGGACATAATGAGCCATTAGTGTGACAAAAAAACTGGAGAAATTCATTGTGCAATAAAATGAAACAACATCTTTTACTAAGCTGAATTGGAAATACCTGAAGAAGGAGTAGTTGAAAGGATGCGACTGGAGAATACAACTTGAACGAATGAGGTAAAGAAAAGAGCTTACCATTTTAGCTATCGCAAGGCTGAAGCATAAAAGACTGGGACTTGCGTAATGTCAAGCAATATTGCAACTTTTTAGTCAAAAATCTTTCTGGAATCATAAGGTTTGAGCAAATGTAGTATTTTTAACTTGGACCTTAATGCTTGAGCAAATGGTATTTACACTCTGCAATCTACCCTCTTTGCAGCTTCAATTTGGCTGTTCCCATTTTTCAACTATGAACCACCAAAATCATGCAAAATTATATAACTTACCTTCACGAGTAACATGCTTTGTTAAAAAAGCCTTTAACTTGGGACAAGAAATGTTCTTGGTTAAACTAAATATAAAACATAAAAAATAACAGGTTTACCTAAGACTGCTGACCTGTTAGGTTTGGAGCATAAGACTTCACAACCAAACCATAAAGCACAAATCTTTTGCAGTGTTGTGAAATATAGAAAGTATAAAAGTTAGACCTTTTGGAGAAAAACAATACTATGAAATAAGCTAAAAACTACCTCTAAGAACCTCGGTAAGAGCTTTTTCTTCCAATTGAAAACCCTTCAATTCAGTTGCTACCTTAACCTCTTCTCCAACAACATCAAACACTAACCTCTTCTCCAACAACATCAAACACTTGGTTCTCTTTCACCATCCACATCAAAACTCCAAGGTTTATATCCTTCATCAAGAACCTGTTTTTCTATTCCCTCATCACCTTTTGAGTCTTCATAAAAAATAGAACCAAAACTAAACCAAAAAATGACCATAACCGGCAAGCCTCAAAACTACACCAAAAAATGAACCAAAGCTGGACAAACACAGTCCATAACTGGACAGAACACCAATAAAATGACCAAAACAAAGCAAGCCTCAAAACTAAACCAAAATATGAATACCAAAACTGGACTAACACAGTCCATAACTGGACAGAACCAGCACCAATAAAATGACCAAAACCAGCAAGCCTCAAAACTGAACCAAAACTGCAAACACAGTGCATAACTGGACAGAACCAGCACCAATAAAATGACCTAAACCAGCAAGCCTCAAAACTAAACCAAAACTGGACAAACACAGTCCATAACTGGCAGAACCAGCACCAATAAAATGACCAAAACCAAACTAAACTGAACCAAAATTGAATCTCAAAAACGTCTCCAAACTGAATCTCAAACTGAGCTCAAAACAGTGTCAAAACTGAACTCATGAATGATCAAATCACATATCAAAAACAGTGTCAGGACAGCATTCCAAAAGTAGCAAACTGGACTCGGGAAAAATAGATTAAAATTGCAATTACGCCTGTGACACTGGCTTAGTGTAATTGTTTTAATACCTATCAAAAAATAAAGAACAAAATTGCAATTACATTACGACATCCAAGGAATATCGTGTTGACATCAATCAAAACTGAGAGTTGCTAAGAAACGAGACCATGCATCTGGAACTTTGGAACAATTTATCTACTTTTTGCCAAACTGCAGATTGAACTTCTAAAAGCTTTCTTGCCTTATCCTGCAGTTTTGACTGACGTCGAATTGTTTCACCATGTATCTGTCCGGCACAAATTAAAAGAGATGTTAAACGACATTATTTAGCAAATATCACAGAGAAATTTCAAGCAGGACTTATAGCCATTTGCAATCAGACTTATGTCAGTAGTTAGAGCATCAGAACACTCTTTAAACCTAAACTTGACTATCTCAACAATGTCGAGCAAATATAAACTAGACAGCTGGTGAAGCCGGAAATTTACCTTCAGAAACAATCTAATCAGTGCCTGTATATACTCAAAATTGCTTCTGCGTGAAATCTCATGTATAAAGTAATCAAGTAGCAGTTCAATGAAATGCAATTCTGGTCTCTTCTCCGGCTCCTGCTCGTCATCATCATCTATTATCTGAAGCATTCGGAGCTCCATATCCAATATTGAAGGCGACAAGCTTTTGATATAATCAGTGAATGTTGCAACTGCAAAAGGCAATAAAAGTGTCATCCTAGAGTCTGTCCAATAACGAAAGTGGATACACATAAAGAGGAGGAGAGGAGCTTACAATTCTCTTTCTCAGTGCTTGACTGAAGAATTTGCAAGAATTTGGATGCTGGAAGATCAGTTTTCTTACTGCCTTCTTCCAATCCTGTATTTTGTGTATTATTCTCCTCATTACCACCTTCGCTCGGTTTAAATAATATCTCACCGGACAGAGATGGAATTGAAGGCAAGAAAAAAGGTGCCTTTTCAGGTTTCTTTGGAGGCTCGATAGGTTTGTTGCGGGCTTTTATTATGTCCAGGTTGATCAAGCTCTGCCATTGACTCTTAGGCAATAGTGAAAGAGTGACTAGATCCGGAATTTGATGACTTGAATTTAGAAACTGAGAAGTATCAGAGGACTCAAATGGTTTAAGGATAGTTCTGTTATCACTGTTTTCACCGTCTTTTGCAGAAGAAATGGACGGCATCTTCACGTTGACTATTTCCTTTCCACTTCCATATGATGAAAAGCTGGCAGCTCCAGAAAACATAGCTTGATTGACCCACAGATAGACGCCATTTTGATCAACATGAGATGTGGCCAAGATATCCATATTAGGCGATAAAGATAATCCAGTGATAGACAGATCAACTTGTATTGCATCTATCTGTCTACCTAAAATTACATCCCAAATTCTGAGCGTCCCATCCATACTGGATGTCAAAAGCCATTTCCCATCCTCGCTAAAGCATGTATCAGTAATACGGTCAGTATGACCCTCAAATTTACGAACCAACCTCTGTGCAATAACATCAAATAGACGGATAACTAAGTCATCTCCCGCAGTGGCCAAAAGACCATTAGAACGGTGGAACACAATCTTAACTAAGGAACACCCAACCTCCCATTTATATTTTAACTCGCGTCCTTTGAAGTCCCAAACTTTTACATCGCCATGGTATCCAGCACTAATCATGATGGTATTTGTTGCATCACAAGCTATGCCAATTACTTCCCCATTGTGAGCAGCACTTTCACCATCCAACAAGTCAACATAATTTCCACGGCTAATTCCTGACTGAAGATTAAATCGCTCAATCCAACCACCAGCAGTCCCAAGTACAGCAAAATTGCCACAGGCACTAATAGCGCAAGCCTTGACTGGAGTTGGATTTTCAGGGCATGGAGTTAAGATATGCTCGCCAAGAACAAAATTTTGAAGCCTCCATACATAAGCACGCGGGGTGTCCATGTGACATGTAACCACATTGCACCAATCACGTTCCCTAATTTCAGCAACATCGAATGCAATAACAGGCTTCAATTTTATCTCCTCCTCTTTCAACTTAAGCTTCTTCGCTCTTTTAGAAACATGTCGCTGGGAAAGTTCTCTACTTTGTTGATCTTGAACAACAGAAAAAAGACGAAATGCTCGATCTTGACCAGCAGATAAAATGTGACGCCCATTTGCATAGAACTTGATACATAGAGGAGGAGCACTATGACCACTTCTAAACCGTAGTAAACGAGGGTCCCCATCACTTGTATCGAAGACCCACATTTTCATTGAATTGTCTGCAGATGAACTCATGAGGACTGGCTCATTAGCAAAGAACTGAAGTGACACTATGGAGGAGTCATGGGCTTCCTTGATGACAGACTGCAACCTTTTCTTCTCAAGATTCCATATGCTTATAACACCAGATGAACCTCCAGAAGCTAGAAGGGGCTGGCCATCAGTGCTGAATGACAAGGCATTAACAGCGCCTCTCGTAGAGTGACTAAATGTAGCTACCTCTTCATCATAGCGAATGTTATGAACATGAATCTTCCCATCCGCGCATCCAACAGCAATAACATCTAGTGCTGGAGATGAAATGCAACATGTAATAGAAGATCCCCATCCCTTGAACTCATAAATTTTCTTCTTTGTGCTTATATTCCAGAGTTGCAACGCACCTTCTTGACTTCCCAAAATAACCTGTTTGCAAGACACTTAATGAGATTAATCTGTCAAGTGAAACATGGGAAACCAAAGAAACTAGCTAAACTATTTCTCTTTTCCACGTTTAAGAAGCGTGTGTTTTGTTTTCCTTTTGTTTTGGGTTTCCAGGGAGAAAAGGGGAGGGGTTGTATTACTATTAACTACTGTCACCAACCTATTCTTCAGTTTATTGTGATACTCAAAGTTAAAAAATAGAAAACCCATACCTTATTTAAGTAGGTATCCGGGTGCATTATGCAGCTAGGAGAGAATTTGTTCTCTAGCTTTATGTGTCCGATCGGAGCAGGATTTTGATCTATACCTTTAAATTGCCATATGAAGATATTGCCTTTAACGTCAACACTTAGGACATTTTCACCAAAAAGAAGCAACTGGTTCACCTTAGCACTATGTCCACTCCAAGTAGCCACCTGACCAAAGAAAAGCGAAGCATTTGTACCAGAAAAGCATAAAAAGGCTCATTAATTCACTCTGAAGCTCAAAGATGAGGCCAAAAGAATAAGCTTCACCGAAATACTTAAAGGAAAAACGAGAAGAAGAAAAGGTGATAATAATATTTCAAATAGAAAGAACAACACAGTAGCAGGTATTATAAGGACCCACACTTGCATCTTTTGGTGTTATAAACTTTTGCAATGTCCTCAAGTTGATTGCACTTTTTCTAGTTTCGCTAGTTTGACTATATCGGATAGTTGTGGTAAAACATTAAAATATGTGCTTTGATTTGTTAGGTTACATCTTTATTTATCAATTTTGTTCCAAGCCTTGCGCCATTTGAAACAAAATATGACCTTCACCCAAGCAAAATGAGGGCAAAAGGAAAGGAAGATCAGGAAAGGGAATTATTCAAGGAGAGATCCCCTGACTCCAGATGCTTTGCAGATCATGGATAGATTATAGAAATCTAAAATACATCCAAATTTAAAGTAAAAATTTCCAGAGATCATGGGTTTTTGTGAACGACAAATGACAGAAGTAACAGTATCCCAAATAATGGCCACAATACAAGGTCAAATAATCGTCAAAGCATATTAGAAAATTTAAAGGCATTTCTCAAACTGTACAAGACTGATGTGATCAATCATCACAGGTTTCGCTTTCCTCATCACGGAAGTTCGTTAGAGCGGGAAGCCTCAATGGTTGAGCCTCCTCAACAATATTGAGTTAACATGCACAGTTTTTTTTGGTTTGGGGGGGGGGGGGGGGGGGGATCCTACAAACCCTTGTCAAGATTAATACATTCAGAGGAAAAAACAAACCTGATGAGCACGCTTAACAACTGCAATGTCACTCCCATAGGCAGCAAAAGTATATTCACGATAAGAAGCGAGAGCTCGAATCTTCTTTGGAAATTGCGGACCTTTATTCAAAATTCAAATATAAATGTCGCGGAAGTGCAGAAAAAGGATTTAAGAATGGAATTAAACAGCTCCATAAAGAATTGGATACTACTTTTTCCACCACACAATAGGTTGAACACCACTTACATTAGGTCTACTTCAGTATAGGGATAAATGAAGATTCATAGAAAACTATAATTTTAGTAACCAGTAACCACTAACTTGCTTTGAAAAGACAAACTAATTGATGTTGAAATGAAAAGAATGAAAATAGAGTGGAACAGATATAGAGGATGCATATAACCAACCCCAACTACATTGCGATTGAGGCGTATTGATTTTTAGTTGACAATAATCTGAACATGGCAGTACAGCTAACTAATACAGGCTGCAATCTAGCAATAAAACTAATGGTAAAAAGTAAGATTAAACTGATCACTGTTTCTAGAAGAGTAGAGCAAGAGCTCGGTGTTTCTCTTCTTTTTTTGTTCCAGCAGCACATTGTTTCTCTAATTATACTTTTTTTGAAAGATACTGTTTCCCTTATTATACTGAAATAGACTTCTTAGATTATGCCTTTTCCACCTACTAGCCAACTGAGCTTCCCTTAACCCTATAACTGCAAAACACTGTAATGAGTTGGCAGCCCCTCACATCTCCCTCTGAAAACAATTTTCTCTTAAAACGTGTATCCATTTTTCTTTTTTTAATAAAGAACTTGTACCTATTTGTATATACCTCTTATAAATCCTTTTTCACATTTAACATCGAACTCCATAAGAAAAACCTGAACTGAAAAGTTCAGCTCCAACACGGCGTTAATTCTCCCATCCTACAGTTAAAGATTAATTACAGTTCATGGGATGCCAATAAAGGCACCATAACTAAGCATCATTTTTTTATAGAATAATTAGAAAGTAAAACTATTGAATAGAAAATTGGAACTTTATTAAATAACAAATAGAATGAAGCTTTCATGCAATCCCAGAAAGGGTATTGCAAAAAGTTAAAAGAGACTTAAGTGTTCTGTTTTTAGGAACTTAAGAAACCTAGACCCAATTTTTGTCTTAAGAGTATCAGTTACGCTGAGGTAATTTCTCCAAGGTTGTTCAAACTAAATTAGGAATATTTTTTCAGGAAAAGCCAAGATGTATTGCAGCAAACTGGAAAGAAACACAATAAGCTCCATAGGTTCTAAATCCTAGTAATGTTATCCAGAACAGAATATGAATGATAACCAAATTTGGAATATCAATTCGTAATGTATTCGGTATCTATAACTTTCATCTAGTTATTCTTTACTACAGAAGTAGCTTAATTAATTGGGCGCAGAAGAGGAGGAGCTCAGTGAGAATAACAGTGGTTAGCTTGGTATCAAACTGAAGGTTGAGACTGCAATAGATAGTCTCATAGTCCAACTCATTGGTACACATGGTGCAGTATAGAATTATGAAAAGGGAAACCCGTGACAAAGCATCCCGCTTTAGCAGGGTTCGGGGAAGGGCCACACCTCAAGGGGTGTGATGTATACAGCCTACCCTACTGCAAGCATTAGTGGCTGCTACCACGGCTCAAACCGGTGAGCTATATTCTAATTATGCTCAACTGTATTCAAAAATCCATGTGTACCATGCTATATCATCAGCCTTTGTCTTCCACTATTCCTTCTTGGCTTCTTAGGTTAATAATATATTTAACTGTTTTACACTCTCTTTTACAATTAAAACCAACTAGTTTCTTCAAACACTACGTCGTCGTACTTTGCAGCCTACAACTACTGAAGATATTCAAGAGTAGATTAATACAATTTCATTCAAAGATCACCCACAGGATATTAAAACAAGGTAAAGTCCACAGCAGTAGTTTCTAGCATCAGAAATGGGACTCCTAAGTTCAGAGTTAACAGGTAAAAACAAGGGTATGGATATCGCAGATCGTTGAAAGTACACCAAAACGCATAGTAAAACTTGAACAACAGGTATACATACCCATACCCAAGTCCATGTGTTATTCCCCTATCTAATGTATACACCAGTACCAGGAAATCTTATTCTATTAACTACAACCAATAATAACTCACATAAAAGCAAGGAAAATAGGTTCTTTATCACTTCAACTACCCCCAAATCCCAAAAGCAAAAGGCCCGTGATTTTTAAGTTATAACTGAATCTAAAGTTCAAATCTAACAAATGTCAAGAATTAAGTTGCTAAATTTGACAATACTGAAATTTTGCAGAAAAAAATGGATTAACAAATAAACAAATTGCTTACCAACAAGAACCAAACTGAGTTTAGCACACTGCACATTCAAAAAAGAAAATATTATATTAATTCTTCACCCAAAACCAAAAAAAGAATGTAACCTTGAGAATGGTGAAAGGCATACGTTGTAAACTTGGAAAGCTTTGCCAACACTGACAGTGACGAAGGTCTCAGTACCGAGCCTCTGTACAGAGAAAGGAACATTGGTTGTAATGTATCCAATTGCTCTAAATGGTTCAAAGATCCCCATTCTTCCACAACTGAAAGAAGCTTATTTTTGCGCTGGGGAAATTGAAGAGCTGGTAAACGTTAGGTTTTTTCTTTCAGAAGGGTTTTAGAAAAGAAGCATAAACCCTAGTTGGCTGCACCACACGCCCGGCCCTGTGTTTTGGGGTGTCCAAAACCGGTTTAACCCATAAAACGAATAGAAAAAAAAAAGGTTATTATTCGTGTCGCGTTACTGGGTTAATGATTTGACAAAAAAAATTGTAAAACTTACACACCTTTTAATAGCTTCTAACAAATTATAGCTATAAGTTGAATATTTACAATTCGTAGCTACTTTTGGTTGTATTTCAGTTGTATCTCGCGTTTTTGAAATACAGTGAAATACATCGAAATACAGCGCGGCTGTTAAGTAAAAAAAAAGGCTATATTTATGGCAATAAAAATCTTTTTCAAATTATATGGTAATTTGTATTAATGGTTTCATGATTCACGCAAACCTCATGAGGTTTTTGTTGTATTCGGTTGTATTTCGCGTTTTTGAAATACACGAAAATACAAAATTTGGCAGAATAAAAATAAGTTGTATTTATGAAACATATTCTCTTCTTTCATTTTAAATGGTAAGTCAAATTAAATCAACCATGTATCATGCATAACGGCTGAAGTTCCATAACAACCCACGTTTCTCTCTCCAAATTACTCCATTCCAAACTTTTAGAAATACTTTCAAATACATAAAAATATACACTGGAATACAATGAAATATGGTAGATTGTTTAAGAAATATAAAATTGTAGTATGCGTATATACAATGGAATACAATGAAATGTATCAGAAACTGTTTCGTAAATTAGAAATACATTGAAATATAGCGAAATATACTGAAACAGTACACAGAAATATACTGAAACAGTACATTGAAATACACTAAAAAAATGACGAATATACATTTTCTCCTTTGAAATACAAAGCGAATACAAAAAAATACACTATAAGGAAATATATTTTCCTTGAGGTGACGTCTATCTATTTAAGGAAAGGCCATTATCGTCCTTTCACCTTTACTCTTGCCCTAAACCTCAAAATCGAAACCTGCCAATGTCGCCATATCGTTCTTCGCATAATATTCCTTCTTTTCTCTCATAACATTAACACTCTTATATTACCAAAAATTCTTCATTAAACACTCGTTAATTAGGGTTTAATAACTTAATTACAATGGTTTTTTTTTTTTTAGTTTGGAGATGGAGATGGTAGTAATACAAAAATTCTTCATTAAACACTCGTTAATTCGGGTTTAATAACTTAATTACAATGGTTTTTTTTTTTGAGTTTGGAGATGGAGATGGTAGTAATAGTGGTGGTGGTGGTGGTGTTGACGGCGAGGTGGGTGGTGTAGATAGATAAGGGAGGGAGGGGTATATGAGGGGAAGGAGAAGAGAGGCCGGTGATAGAGAAAGGAAGGGAGAGAGGCGGCAGTGAGGGGAAAGGGAGAGAAAAGAGAGATTTTTTTTTAGGGTTTGGAGAAGATGATAAATCTTAAATGTGTAGTGAGGGAGAATAGAGAGGTACATGTATTTTAAAAGTTACTGGACCAGTTATGAAATATAATTTTGAAAAAATAAAGCTATGAAAATTAAATAAACAATAAGGTAGTTTTTTTTATCATAAATAAGTCTTAGAGGTAGTTATGACAAGTAAAGTTTACAAAAAAATTATTGAATTATTGGTTCGGTTTCGGTTTTGGAGAATTAGTTAATGGTTCAACTGATAGCCTAATAAGATTATGTTAAAGTTACATTTTTATCACTAATATAATTAGTGGGCTTTAGATTTTAAATACAAACCCTATTTCCTAAATTCTTACTTTCATTTCAAGACCCTATTTTCGCAAGGGACGCTTTAGTTCTCTTAAACTAAGGCTCTCGCCCCTCTGCCTCTCTCGACTAGAGAGAAAACAAGTTTGTTTTAGCAATAACGTCTTTGAATTTGCTTCTGTTTATAATTTGTGTAGACTTTTTTACGCATGAAGGCTATGTATATATGACCAAATGAAAACAAGAGAAACCAAAAAAATTAAAGCATTTTCTTATCGGTTAGACCGAAAACCAAACCATTAAGGACGCTAAAACCAAACCATTAAGGACGCGAAATCGATTAACCGAAAATCTATAACGAATATCTTATTGGTTTGATTATCGATTTAGCGTGTTTACAAACCGATAAACCGAATCGATCGGACAGAACGGATCGATAAGCACCTCTATGTGTGTGTTTTTTTCCTTCTTTACCTTCCTTCCCTTTTTTTTTTGTTCGGTTAAATATGATATTCTATAGTTTCGTTCTTTTCATTGTTTTCTGTTTAGCTAGTGCTTGAGTTTTAATGACACGTCATGAGTTTTGTTTAGCCAAATATTTAAAAATTATTTATATTGAGCAGTGTCTTCATTTTTTTTTCTTCTAATTGAAATGCTAACGCACCCATGGTGGGTGTGCAGCAGCGTCTTCATTGAATAACCTTTCAACAAAATATTTTTGAAGAAAAATAATTTGTGTTTGGAATATTTGTTTAAAAAGTTTCCTTTTCATAACTATTTGATTAATATATTGTGTTTGGCCAATATTTTTAGAAAGCTTCTTTGAATGAAATGGAGTTGGTGACCCTGTGTCCAAACAAAGATATACCTCCTTAAGAGGCGCATATCCGATGCTATTGAGCACACATGAGAGATATACATTAATATTAGGTCCCACCAGATTGGAGAGAGCATGCCTTAATTGAGACTTTGAGTGTGGCGTATGATTTGATGGTTGTACTCCTCCTGGTACGTCTATGTAGTCAATCAGATTCATGTCTAACATTTCTGCTATTTGGAAGTATTGAGTGATGTCGTGTGTCTGCCGAGTATAATACCCATGCTTTACCTATTCGTGCTTCCACAACCAATCATCCGAACCCCCAGCTTCCAAATCTGGTCAAATGGTTTGAAGAAGAGTCTTTAAATTTGGGTTTTTCTTCATCTTTGTAAAGCGTAAGATGTTACAATTTATAGGATTATATTTTCAACCCTATAATATACAAATAAGTGTATAACAAAAGAAACATAATATGCACCCTAGTCCTGACTTAATTTCATGCAACATAATAGTCTCTAACATTTTGTCTTCAATTGAACAAATTTTAACCCAAATATTTATTAAACAAATTAAACACTACGCTAGCCTTAAAAAGCTAATCAAAGTAGTGTAAACTCATCGGAACATAAATTTGGACACATATACCTCCTTAACAATACATAGTATATAAACACTACGTTTTCTCCAATATTTTATAGTGATTTTTTGCATAATATTTACTTCTCAAGCTTTGTTCATTTTAAATTCGAATAGGGAATTGATCAGTATTTTTTTTCTATATCAAAATGAATAGAAAGTAATGAAGAGAAGATCAAAATAAACACAAAAAAATGAGAGAGAGAGAAGATCAAAATTGAAACATAAAACAAAAGGAAATAAGCTAAACAACAAGCTAAATATTAATTGAACAGTTACTTAGACATTCTTAACGCACTTGAAATAGCTTTTTATTTTTGAAAAAAAAAAGTGCACTATGAGTAAAATATGTCAATTATATCATGTGTCAAAAATACCTCAGTTGTGAGACACACTTACCACAGTATCTACTTTTCCTCTTTATTTTCTAATAGTATAGCATCGGCATATTATGCTTAGTCCTCAACCCCTCGCTGGCCAAGGGCCATGGACAAAAACTTCCGTGAAAGACTAGGTTTGCACCTTTTTGTCTGACAAAAGGTCGGAGGCCACTGCAACCCATGTTGCATAACTTGATATTGTGCAGTGGTAACTATGCCTGTTAACCGGTTCCAACCGGAATCGGACCGGGAACAGGTTAGGAAACCGGTCGATTCCGGTTCCAAAACCGGAACCGCCTAACCGGTTTACCGGTTTTAAAGTCCAAATCGGAACCGGTCCGGTTTGGATTGCTTAAAATATTTTTTTTTTGTTTTTTGTATTATATATATATATTATAGTATTTATTTGTATATTGTAGCTATATTTTCATATGTTATACAACTTTATAATTAAAGTTTAAATATTTACTGACTAACAGCCTAACAGCAAGTCAGCAATACAGAATAGTGCTTTTCGTATACATATATATGTATAACTTACATATACTTATATATATGTATAACTTAATATATATATACTAAATATATGTATAACTTAATATATATACTTATATATATATATATGTACTATATACTATATATACTTATATATAGGTATAACTTAATATATATACTATATATACATATCTACTATATATACTTAATATATATACTATATATATTTATATACTATATATACTTATATATGTGTATAACTTAATATATATACTATATATATGTACTATATATACTTACTTATATACTATATATACTATATATACTATTTTTTCTTTATATACTATATATACTTATATATGTTTAAGTATACTATATAACTTAATATACTTATAAGTATATTCTTAGTATATTTTAGGTATATTCATAACTTAATAAAAGTAAAAATATGAACACAAGTAAATAGAAGAAAGCTCAATGAGCCATATATTTTATTCATTCTTGGAGATAACATTTATTTGCAAGTTGTATTTTTTTTTAACTTGCAAATAATACATGAGTTATACAAAAATAGTACAATAATAAAATCACCAATTTTGAACCATTTCGTTAATTTCCCCCACATCATATTCGTTCATGGAAATATCTTCAAAGTCTTCCATTTGGTCCGGTCCACTAGCTATCAAATCTTCAATTTCTTCCTCTTCGCCTTGCTCCGCTTATGAGTTTTGGTTGCGTCGCTCCGATCTAATTCAATCTCGAATGCACACTAGTACTTGCAAGCTAAAGCCGGATAATGAATGTCTATGGTCTCCAATTTGCTGTCTTCCTTGGCTAAATGCGCTCTCCGAAGCCACGGTTGATACTTGAACCGTAAGGATATCTCGAGCCATTCTTGAAAGTACCGGATAACTTGCCTTGTACTTCTTCCACCATGCTAAGACGTCCACCTCATCCAGTTGGCTGATATCCACATTTGGCTGCATCAAATAAAAGTTAAATTCATCAAAGTTTGCAGTAGAAGAAGAAGAAGTTGGTTGTGAATGTAAAACTTTTAAACCCGACAAGCCCTTTTTGCTACTCTGAGAAGTAGTAGGGCGTGGAGCAACGGGTGTAGCACGTTCTTCCAAACTAGAATAATGAGTAAAAACAATTCTAAACTCATCATCAATAGTGAGATCGGCTTCAGCTAAAGATGGTTGAACTCCCTCTTCAATTTCTAAAAATGTATAACTTTGACTAACCAAATTTTTAGTATAAGACACTTTTAAACAAGGATTTAAAAGGGAACCCAATATAAATAAAGTTGGGATGGGAAAAAAAATACTTCTTAAATTTGATTATCATTTCAAAAATAGCCACTTGATAATCGGGTTTATATTTATACTCTTGTAAAACTCTAGCTATTTCCGCTAAGTAGGCTAAAATTCCGGTTACCGTGGGATAAAATTGTCTAGAAAAAGCAAGAGTTGCATATAAAAATTTTCTAAGAGTTCAATACATTCTTTAACATCTTCCCAATGCCTAAAAGTTAACCAATCCTCGCTATCAGTATTATATTTGTTGTGAACTTGTTGTATGGGAATCCTATACTCATATGCTTGTTGTAGCATAATGTAAGTGTAGTTCCACCTAGTCTCAATTTCTACTTGAATTTTCCTAAGTCTAAGGTTATTTTCCACACAAGCATTCTTAAAATCTCTAATTCTTCCCCTATTAGCATTACAAAAAAGAAACGCAACAGCATTTCTAACTTTTTGAACAGAATCATCAAAATGCACAAGACCATCTTTAACAATTAAATTTAAAATGTGACAACTACATCTTACATGAAAAATATTTCTTAGAGGAGGGTTTATTTATCTTTTTAAAAGACCAATTGTCTTTGTATTATTAGAAGCATTATCTAAAGCAATACAAAGTGTTTTTCTATAAATGTTAAAAAATCTCATTATAGTAGACATTGAATCGGCTAAAAATTTTCCATCGTGACGACCTTTTCCTTCGTCATATAAAAAAGCTATAATTCTTTTTTGCATAACTCAGTTGTCATCAACCCAATGACATGTAATAGCAAAAAAATCTAAATGGTTAATACTAAGACCCAAATCAGCGGTAAGACAAACATTACAATTTAAAGAATTAAATACATGGCGCAAATAAAATCTATATTTTTTAAACAAATCTATAACATCGGCTCTACAAGTACTTCTAGGAATACCCTCAAATAACGGGTTATAACAACGTTGAATGTAAGTAACAAATCCCAAACCCGAGGGAAAGGAAAATGGTAAACAATCATAAGCTACCATTTTAGCTATTTCTACGCGTTCTTTTTTCTTGTCATACTTAAAATTTCTACCGGTTCGTGGGTCTATCGTCATTTGAATCCCCCCCACATTTGAACCCGTTTGTTCTCCCCAAATATCCATATGTTTGGTTCTCATATGACCATTTAGTGTACCCGTTCCACCATCCTTACCAGTTCCTTGCTTAAAACTAAATACTTGTCCACATAGGGTACACGTAGCTGTTTGGTTTTCCCTATTCTTAGTCATAAATTTCCAAACTTTAGTTGTTGGCTTACGAGTTCTAGGCGGTTTGTCTTGTGTATGTGATTGTGCAGGACATGTATCTCCTATGGGATTTTCGAGGGGTTGTGTTTCATCATCATCATCATCTAAGTCTTCATTAAAAGTGTCGGTAAAATGTTGTTGCATTGCCTCATGACCTAAAAGTGGATTATTTCCACCAACATCAATACCTAAATTAGGTGTTTCTTCCACAAATGTTTCCTCATTAAGCGCACCCCTAACAGTACGACTACTACTACCGGCACCACGTCTTAATCTCTTTGACATTATTAAATAGAATTAATTTAAATCACAATCAAATAAATCACAAGAAAATAAATTACAACAAATTAAATTGCTAGAATTAAATTGCGTAAATTAAATTGCGAAAAATAAATTGCTAGAATTAAATTGCGAAAAATAAAGATAGAGTTGGAACGAAGGTACCAAATTGCCGGATTAATTTCCAACAAAGTGAAGGCAGCTAGAATTGCAAATCCACCAAAGCTACTTCGGATTATTGCAAAATCACCAACTCCACCAACAATATTATAATTGCAAAATTAATAATTGAAAGTTGAAACTATAATAAGACTTTGTGGCTAATTATTGCAATGTAACTATAATTGAGAGATCGAGATTTGAGAGAAAGATGAAGAAGAGTGAATTGATGTGCATCAAAATGAAAATGAAGAAGGGTTTATATAGGGGTGGGGATGGGTTAAAGTGTTAAAAAAAAAAAATTGGGGGCCAAAAATTAAAAAAACTGACCGTTTGCCAACGGTCCATTAAGCCCAACGACTCTTTCATTTTTAATTTTTTTTTTAATTTTTACCGGTTAAACCGGTTTAACCGGTCCGGTTCCGGTTTCCAAAATATTGGAACCGGACCGGTAAACCATTACACGGTTAACCGCAACCGGTTAACCGGTTCTACCGGTTCCAGTTCCGGTTTAACCGGTCCGGTTACCGGTTAAAACCGGTAAGGCCAAACCGGTTGCCACGTTTAGTGGTAACTCTGAAATATAACATATATAATTATAATTAAAATGAAAATTAAATGGCGGTGCTAACTGTGATATTCTAAGAAATGAGATACGAACAAGAACAAAGAAATATATTACAAATTAATCAATAATTCTCATTATTGGAAAAAAAGAACAACAGCACCACTGTGTCTACTTGTAGTTATTTCGACGAGGGTTCAAGACAAGGTAAGCTTACTCCTCCAGCCAGGGGTGGCTGAACGAAATTGGTGGTATAAAGTCAATCTTAATAAGAGGTCTCAAGTATATTCAATAAAACTAACTTCTGCGTGCGTCACACATGCATTCCGTGCGTTACACGTGTATCTCGTGCGTCACATGTGCATCACGTGTGCCGCACGTGCATAAAAAAAAAACATCAGCACAATACCATTGTGTCTACTTGTAGTTCTTCCGACGAGGGTCCAAGACAAGGTAAGCTTACTCCTCCATCTAGGGGCGGCTCAATGAAATTGGTGGCCTAAAGCCTCCACTATTTGTTAGCGGAAGATAAAACCCTTGCGAATTGCAACTTTCAACCTCCGCAAATTACCCATTTTTTGTAGTGACGCTCGGCTTGCAGATTTGGCCACATATTTCAATAACATTCTTTAAATCTGGGTTGAAAAGCATCATTGCAAAGCATAACAAATTACAATTATAAGATTTTCAACCCTACAATATTCAAATAAGTATACAACAAACAAACAAAAAAAAAACAGCAATTAAACACAATATGCACACTAGTCCTGACTTAGAGCCCGTTTGGATTGGCTTATAAGCTGGTCAAACCAGCTTATAAGTCATTTTTATTTTTTTGGGTGTTCGGCAAAACAGAAAAATGCTTAAAATAAGTTAAAAGTGCTTAAAATAAACCAAAAACAAGAAGTTGGGCTTCTTGGGGAACCCCAACTTTTTTTTTTTTTGGCTTAAAAACTATTTTGGTTTGACCAACGATTTTACTCTTTTATCCCTTATATTTTCTTCTAATTCCAATATTACCCTCACTACTAAAAAAAAGTGCTTAACAACACTTGTGTATCAAACACGTCAACAACTTTTTTTCAGCTTCAGCACTTTTATCCAAACACGTAACTACTTATTTATAAAAGGTTTAATGCATATGCAACCCCCTAAACTTGCACCTTTTTTTTTCATTTTGGCACCTTAACTAAGCATTGTTCCTATTGAACCCCTGAACTCGTCCTCAAGTGTGTCTATCAAACACAATCCGACTTAAATAGCATTTTTCAAATAGTAGGTATGAACACATTTCTTTGACTATCTAAGCACACTATTACAAAACTAGCCATCTGGTCAATGGACCATCTTAAACCCAAAGTCCATATATTTTTCTTCATTTCCAAAAACTTCAAATAAGATTGTCTTCTGTAAAGCGTAAACCCAACATAGTTTATATTACTAAATCAGATACCCCGCAAGAAAATCTTTATAATATTTTCAATTATTTGACTACCTAAATGCAACAAAAAAATAACACCTATTAGAAATCAATTCAATCAATGATCAACCAAAAAACTGTGGCACATGAACTGGAAGTTGGTAATTAAGTAAGAAAATGACACTAATGAAACAACTGATATCTGCTCGCGCATACAAAGAATAATTCTATCCTATTGCAAGGTTTGCTATGTAAGTTGGATTGTGTTTAACAGACACACTTGAGGACGAGTTCAGGGGCTCAATAGGAAAAACGCTTAGTTGAGGTGTCAAAATGGAAAAAGGGTGCAAGTTTAGGGGGCAGCATATGCATTAAGCTTTTACAAAATAACTTTCAACACTTAAAAAGTATTTTAAGCACTTATGCTTAAAACCCACTTTTTTTCAGCTAATCCAAACGGACTCTTAATTTCAAGCAAAATAACAATCTCTAACTTTTGTCTTCAAATGAAGATGTTTAAACCCAAATAATACAAATATTAAACAAATGAAACACTAAGTTAGCTTTAAAAGCTAACCAAAATAGTGTAAACGGTACTGCGTTTCCTCTAATATCTTACTCATAAGATTTAATAGACGAAAGCTGAGGAGGTAAACTGATCTGAACATAAATCTGTCCACATATGTATATGCTAAGGTAAATCTGTCCACTTGAAATAGCTTTTTATTTTTTAAAATAAAAATGCACTGTGAGTAAAAAAGATATCAAATGTCAATTATGTTATATGTCAAAAAGACCTCAGCTGTCAGACACTTATCATAGTATCTACGTTCCATTTTTCATATGCAGGATTATAGCATGGGCATTGTATGCCTCTTCCTGAACCCTCCGCTGGCAAGAGGCCATGGATAGAAAACTATTCTGAAAGACCAGTGATGCACCTATTTATCTGACAAAAGGTTAGAGGCCATTGCAGCACGTACTGCATAACTTGATATTGTGGGATGACAACTCTGAAATAAAGCGTCGTTATGACTAAAATGAAGATTGAGTGACGGTACAGGTACTCCATGCTGATTGTACTCATTATCCTAATCTCAATTCTATAATTTACATTTCAGAATGAAAATAGGCTATTTGTAGCCTCGTAACTAAGCCAAGGGAACCAATAAATGAAGTTCTCTCTTCTAGTACGTTAAATTAATTGGAACGGTATAAATATTCAATACTGATCATAAACATTTGCCATTTATACCCCAACAGATCTAGATGGTAGCAAAAGTACTCTTCAATAAATAAGGGAGAGGGGGGAGGGGAGATCAGAAGAAAACCATCCCAATGCACACGTTATCAGGATTAATTTTGTTCTACTTTCACATAAACAGTTAATTATATAGAGTAAAAAAAAAAAATCTAACCAAACACTTTCGAATAATTATTCTTTGTCTCTTCAGTTTCACATAATTATTATGGAGTAAAACATGTTTAAACAAGCAATTCAAATTTATGGTAAAACAAATAGAACAGACGATGTTAAACATCATCAGTTTAAATTGATGAGTTTATGTCATGTTAAATTTATTATTTTCTCAACTTATATTGTTCAAAACTTCAAATATGCTCTAACTTGAGATGAATTGCCACTTCAGAGTTTTAATTTGCACTGTGGCCACTCATTTTCTTTTTGATTTAATTTTCGTTGGTAGGGTTTAGAAAAAGCAAAATGGGGTCAGTTTTACAATTTTAAAAAGATTGGAACTTTTAACTTCTACACTTTAGTCCATCTGATTTCTTTTAAAATATACAAAGACCCACTCTCTCTCCTCACTCCCTTTCACTTTTCTAAGTTAAAAAACTCTCAAGCTTCCGAGCTACTCTTCCTCTCATCCGAGTTTTGATATTATTCCATCGTCTTCCCCGGGTATTTTCTTTAATTTTGCTTCTCTATCTAAGCATTTTGAGCTTCATATTGCCCTGAAAATGTTAATTTTTTTCCGTTCATGAAAAAAACCTTTTGTTCATAAAGTGTTCATAAAGCTCTTCTTTTTTTTCAAAACCTTTAAAATTTTGCCTATTTTTTCATTGAAATGTGTGTTATTTATACTTATTTTGCTTGTTTCGATCTTTGATTTAGTGTTTTTGCTCTGTAAATAATGGTCTATATTAATAGACTTTTGGTCGATTATTCTTATTACGTGGTTCAACAATGTTGCAACTCTGTCAGAGCATTTTTCATATTTCCCTGAAAGTTGTTAGCTTTTTCCGATTCATGGTGTTCATCAAATTCCGATTTTTATTCAAAATTTTGGAAGTTTAGCTGTTTGTTTCGATCTTTTTTTTTTGCTTATGTGTTATTTATACTTATTTTGCTTGTTTCGATCTTCCGTCTTTTGTTTTTTATTTTTGCAAATGCATTATGGTCTATTAATAGACTTTTGGTCGATTATTCTTGTTCTTCTATCGTGGTTGATCAATGTCACTCTATAGATATAGAGGCATGCAGATATCAACGATTCAATCAATTTATTTGTGTTGTCGGCTGAAAAGACGATAAGGGAAAAAAATAATGAGGGAGATTCCTTATTAATATAAACAAGGATATGATGCCGATGAGTTCACCAAAGTCTGCAGTGGCCTAACTTCCAGAGTCAATCTACTGAACAAAACATGTTCTTGTGAAAGTATGACTTGGTGAAATTACTGTGTGCTCACGCGAGGGCAGCATTGAGATTGAAGTGCGATGTTGATTATGGTTCAAGCATCTACGAGTATTGTTCGCCTATGGGAAATGCCAGAGAAGTATACAAACATGTTCATTCTCCACCCCTGTACGAGCCCAGACTTGGAAGACAGAGAATTAAGTGTATTCATGACATCGCGAAAACTTTCAAGCCCAAGGTAAGTAGCAAAGGGAAGAGAAACCAGTGCTCGATTTGCAATGGGGATGGTCACAAGAAAACAACGTGTCGATATTTGAGAGAGGATCTCACTTGATATCTTTAAATTTTAATGTATTTTTATTATATTAGTTCTGAAAACTGAATGCAAGTTCAATATTAATCAACTTTGTATCAGTTTATACTCTAAGTGAATTTATAATATACCGTTCAATTGGTCTATGATATTTCACAGTTAGGATATTAGTCTTCCTTTTGGAGGTTTATACTCCCCAATTAAAAGTCTTATCATGGGGAACTAAGCAGCATAATGAGTACCTTTCTTAATTCTGCAGTTTCCACGTCTAATCAAACTAATCAAATTTAGCCACTGGGTGACGTTTCACTTAACCGATGCACATGTTTCTTTTTGTTGTAAGTATTTTGCAAAGCTTTCATCGGTGAAACTTAATGATGGAAGCTTTTGGTGAAATGAAATATATGGTTGTTGTTCATATTTTTTGTGTTGTGTTTTATTTATGTCCTTTTTTATTATTATTTTTGCATTTATTTTCTAACCGTCAAAATAAAACTAAGTGTGGTAGGTCCATTAATAGACTTAACTGATAATAAACGACTATGATCTATAATAACTCATTGACACGATCTATGATGGACCTTTAAGGTTGATTATAAATCACGGGAATAAAGGTGACTATTGGAACGAGAAGCCTGCTAAATTTGCACAAGTCCAACATACAAAAAAAAATTGAACACCTTAACCCCAAACCCCAAATCTAAAAAAAGTCAAAAATAAAATAAATAAAAAGACTTGATCCTATTTAAACATTATAATAATACTTCAATACATCATATGAGAGTCACCACCCATTAGACACATGAACCAAAGAGGTTTAGGACACCTAATGATCCTTAAATCACTAATATTAGTCTAAAAAAGTCAAAAATAAATAAAAAGACTTGATACTATTTAAACATTATAATAACACTTTAATACATCATATGAGAGTCCATATCCATTAGAAACACGATCCAAAGAGTTTTAGGAGACCTAATGGTCCTTAAATCACTAATATTAGTCTAAAAAGCCAAAAATAAATAAAATAAATAAAAAGACTTGATACTATTTAAACATTATAATAACACTTTAATACATCATATGAGACCCCCATACATTAGACATATGATCCAGAGAGTTTTAGGACAAGTAATGGTAATCATAACACTACTATTCAATAAGTCTGACAATAAGTTAATGTTCTTAAAGCACAACCATATTCCAAAGAGGACCATTACTTGTTCAAAAGCTCTTTGGATCATGTGTATAATGGATGGGGAGTCTAATATGATGTAATCAAGTGTTAATATAGTGTTAAAATAGCATCAAGTCTTTTTATTTATTTAATTTAATTTAATTATAGCCCGTTTAGGCAAATATTTGATGATTAAGGACCATTACTTGTTCTAAAGCTCCTTGGATCAAGTGTATAACGGATGGGGAGTCTAATATGATGTAATCAAGTGTTAATATAGCGTTAAAATAGCATCAAGTCTTTTTATTTATTTTATTTTATTTAATTATAGCCTGTTTAGGTAAATAGGGGCCTAGTTTATATATCAACTGCAGTAGAGTATAGACGAACTACTTAATCTATAATGTACTATGCTCGTTGGCGATTATACACTTGTGCTATATTATAGACCTATCCACGCCTTAGATTTACGTAGTTTGGGGTTTGACTTTTTTAATTTTTTTAATTATTTTTATGAGTTTTACATTCACCATGCTTCTCATTCCAAAACAGTCCCCTTTATTTACTTAGTCTATAATATACTATGCTCTTTAGAGATTATACATTGTTGGTATATTATAGACCTATCCACGGTCCCTTAATTTGAGTAGTTTGGGGTTTGGGGTTTGACTTTTTTATTTTATTTTTAATAGGTGGTGTTTGGCGGTTCAGCAATCGATGGGCTTTAAAGGCGAATATATATCATTTACATATAGGCTATACCTACTAGATATATAGATATATCATATACGTCATCTAATATAGACTAGATATTAAGTTTATTATTTACTATACCTAGTAGATATATAGAACACAGTCTTGGTTTATTATATACAATTATACAGTTGATTAATATTAAACTGACATTCAAGAAAAAACACAATGAAATACATTCACTGAAATATTTAATTGAAGAACCAAAAACTGCAAAGTACAAGAAAATCGTATTTATTTGAAGAACCAAAACTGGAAAGTACAAGAAAAGCACAATGAAATACATTGAAAAATACATCAAGTTCATCCCTCTCTATTTCGGCACGTTGTTCTCTTGGGGCCGCTTCCCTTGCAAATTGAGCACTTGTTTCTCCTCCCCTTTACACGTCCTTTGGGCTTAAAATATTTTGCGATGCCACGGATAACTTTATTCTCTTCCTTCCAAGTTGGTTTTGCTGCCCATCATACTCTTCGACATTAACATCATGATCATCCGTATCCATTGAATGATCACTCATGCTCTCATTTTGCATTGAATTTGCATCCATTGGCTGCTGTGGGGGTGGGTGTGGTGTTGTTGATGTTGACACTGCTTAATACCTCTCAACAACATTTATTCTCAAAACAGGCCTACAACCATCAGCAACAACATCTAGCATATACAACACCACATGCCTATCATTCGTTATGAAAGAAGGGTGAGCTTTTCCCCTAGTGGGCAGAGCATTAATCATATAACTAATGCGCAAGTCGTTGGGGTCACAATCTAACTCCCCGCTTTCTTTTATGCTCTCAATCAAATCGCTATACGTATCATTGCGACGCACGACGATCGGCACTGTTACCTTGCTCGCAGAATTCCAAATCCAACATTTTGGGGTCTCCACCCATTCACCCATTTAATCACCACCTATTATAACATATTCTTCAGTAGACGTCATACTAAAGATATAATAGACTATTGCTATGGTCTATAATTGGTCGATGCCTAGACTTAGAACAATACCAGATTCAGACTAAAAAAACAGCAGGGATACAACTCTTTTAACGGAGAATTGACTCCAAAAAAGGATTAGAACAAAAGACGAACTCCACTACCGGTAGACGCGGGAGAAATTGGCACCTGATAATTGAGTTTTGACAACAATGGTGAAAATAATTCGAGCTTCTTTTCAATGATTTCTAAGAGATTTAAGTTACAATGACTGAAGTGGGGAAGAAATTCATCGTTTGGGACTAATTTTGAGATGAAAAGCTAGAAATTTAGCTGGAAACAGAATCGGAAAAGTGCAGAAATGGGGAGCAACGAGCTTTTGGAGGGAAGGAACAAAAAAAATGAGGTTGCTAAATTGGTGTAATTAAACGTTGGTGGTTGAGGGTTGTTTTGTATTTTTTAAAACTTTGGGTATAGGGGTGACAACATGGGAGACTTCATTTGATGATATCATAAATAGTGACCCTTTAGCCAATTCTTTGAGACTTATGACCTTTTGTCAAAATAAGTATTGAGAATGACCTTTTAGCAAAACACCCCCTCTAACTTTATTTGCTTAGCTATAGAAGAAATTCAGAAATCTAGGGGAGAAAAGGAATTATCTGAAAGTTAAAAACTGCTAAGTACATATATATTATCCTAACTGTAGTTAGAATATTGTTTTGATTAATTAAATTTCAATCATGACATATGTCTTCCATTCAAGTGCGAACTTAGAGAAATGTAGACAGAAGGAAATGGAGAGGAGCTTCATCTACATTAGTACGTTACACAGGAGTGTAATTGACGCAACTGTTGGACTCTTTAACGTATCATATAAATGATATAAAATTAGGATGAAAATTAAAGAAAGAAGGAAAATGGGAAAAAAGGAGGCAAAAGATAAATATGAATTCTTGCTTTAGCAAATGCCACGTCACCAGGCTTATGTCCCCCTTATACACAGGGGCGGAGCTAGGTTGAGCGATGAATCCCTTTCGGCAAAAACTTATACTGTATATACTAGGTTAAAATTATTTTTTTATGTTTGTATAGTAGATGTTGAAACCCCTAGGCTTCTTCGTGTGTTTCCTTCTTTATAATTTTGAACTCCCTTAGTAAAATTCATGGCTCCGCCACTGCTTATATATACTTTCTCCGTCTCAATTTATATGACATTCTTTTCTTTTTAGTCAGTAAAAAAAATGATAAATTTCTATATTTATCAACAATCCAACTTTAAATTTACCCTTAATGAAATGATTTCTAGCCACACAAAATTCTATGGTTTGTTTTAGACCACAAGTTTTAAAAATATTTCTTTATTTCTTACATTTCGTGCCTAGTCAGACTCACTCATATATATATATATATATATATATATATATATATATATATATATATATATATATATATATATATATATATATATATATAGATAAATAGAGAGAGAGAGAGAGAGAGAGAGAGAGAGAGAGAGAGCTACAATTTGGTAATTTTCTGATTTAAGATTGAATGTACTTAAATTCTTGTTTTTGCGATCTGTAACACTTGAGATAAGGCTCGGGGTTTATAATACTTGGGCATAGATCCAATCTTGATTCTACTCTTTCAATCCCATTATGCTATTTATTTATTTTTTGCTTAATAACGGGATTCCTTATACTTAATCCATCTTTCAAGAAAATTTCCCATTATATTTTAAGGAATTTGTTAAGTAAGATTTTTGATAATTAATTACTTCAAAAAATTAATATTAAGAAAGCTAAGGGAAAAATTGGCAAAATATATTTTATTATATTAATAATAAATAGGTTTAGAGAATCGTTACAAGAAAATAAAAATAAGGGAGGTAAGCATAATATTATAATCACAAGAGAGATCAGTGTAATTGAGCAAAACTTGAAGGGAGGTCTCTGAAATTATCCCTTAAATTAGTTAAATATTTATTGATTCCTCTCTAGATCTTTTAAATAATATTCTAATTTTGGGATCTCATACTAAGAGCAATTCTTTTTCCTTTTTTAAATTTCACCGATATTAATTTTCTGAAGTGATTTGAGAAAAATGAGGTTTTATATATGAATTAAAGAGAATTTTACAAAAATTTCATACTCCCTAATTTGGTTCAGCCTTGCCTAAATAAGTATAATAAGATAATGCAAATGTTGAACCGTTGTTGTTGCAGTCAAACAACCTTAGAAAAGAAACGTGTGCGGATCCTGTTACGGTTCGCATTTTCGCGGGTGGGGTTAGCGCTCGGAAAAGTTACTTCGAACTTGTTGGTGCTTTTTCGGACTTTGTTTTAAAAGAGTCGCCACCTAATTTTTAGGATATTAGGAAAACCAGTTTTGAAGGGTTTATTCACACACCGTGAAAAATCCTTCTTAATCCAAAGTTCTAGGTAAAGGTTCTGGTGATCACCTAGGGAAGGTGTTAGGCACCCTAGTATTAAGGATCCGTACTATATGGTTGACCTTCTAATTCCAATGTATGAGTGTTTGCATGAACTGTTTATTTCCCGCATTTATAAAAATCTGTCATTTGCATATCATTTTGAAAAAAGAATTGAATGTATTCCCTTTACATATAGGGTATTTAGGTTCGGATTTATAATATCCGGCTACAACTAGTTCCTTTTATATATATAAGGATAGTAGTGATTTTGTAAAGATAAGAAAAAGTTCATTTATTTTTAAAGTCTGGGCTAAATGAATTTTGTTCATGCTTGACTCATACATGGGCCGAGTTAATCCGGTTAATACGTTTTTAGAACGTCCTTATCTAAAACTTTGTATTTACAAATGATTTATACGGATTCTATTTTATAGGAAGCCGTTTATATAACCAAACTAACTTTTTGGGTCCTGGAAATTTAAACTTAAAGCCCAATATTTGTAAAATAAAAATAACATCTTTTGATGTGGGCTATGGCCCAAATTTATGCCTTTTCTAAAAAAAAAAAATTGAGTGTTTAGGTTTGTTGGGTTTTTAGCCCAAAATCTCATTTTTTTTCTTTAGTTACAGGGCTTAGCTCAAAAACGTATTTTTCCACCTCTTTCTGAAAGAAAAAAAATTTGTTTAAGTGGGACTTTAAAAAATGTGATTTTAGGTTGGGCCTTAACCCTTAAAATTCCCATTTTTCGACTGGCCCTAGTCCAAAGAGAAAACCTACTTCTGATATTTAATATATACTCCATCTATGCACAATTTGAAATCACTTTTCTGCCTGAGCATAAAAAAATCTTTTAGAAAACTGAGTTTTAGAAAGAAAACATTCTTTTGGTTTTTGAAGAAAACGCCAACTCGGCTTTTTCTTTGTTTGGAAAGATGGTGACAATATTGCATAATGAGGTAAACCTTTTCATTCTTTTTCACTGTTTTTACATACTTAACCATTTTTACAACAACAACATATCCAGTGAATCCCACAACGTGAGGTCTGGGGAGGGTAGAGTGTACGCAGACCTTACCCCTACTTAGCCATTTTTATCTTTTCAAAAATCGTTTATGATAAGTCGGGTTTTGAAAATCGCGTGGGGGACCTAAAGTCGAACTAAATAGCGTATGTACCGTTTGCCTAAGATGTCTAGTTCAAACTATAACTGGTTCCAATAATAGTGTGAGTTTTTACAAGTATAAATACAATACAACATTTTAACAAAACTGGAATAAAATAAATAGACAGAGGAGGGATAAGACTAGGGGTGTACCAAACCCCTAGTTAACCATTTTCACCCATGGTTGGGCCTTCATGTCATTCTCACTCATGACGGGCCTTCAATAATATTAGCTTCCCTTTCTTTCATCGGACTCAATAATTTTGAAAGAACTTTCCTATTGGGCCTTCCCAAATGGCCATGTAGTGAGAGGAGGAAAAGAAAAAAGAAAAAAAGACCCAGGTTAGTCTACATTTACTGAACCTATCACTTGTATATATAACAAGTTTGTTACAAAGTGCACAATTAAGGCACTCGACTGTATACTATTGACCTCACTAATTTGGAACCCATACTATGCAAGGGGAAAAGGTTGTCACCACTCGTATTCCCGACGCCGCAAAAGTTTCAAGGGGTTTCATGAACCCCAGGCATGGCTGGACATCGGGGAATGGCTAAGACATGTCCCCCCAAACCACCTCAACTCCCTAAACCAGTGTTTCCATAGGATAAAATCAGAGTCCCATAATTGTACACAAGTATCACCACTTGTGAAAATGATTTAATTACAAACTGTACTGAAAATAAACTCAAAGTCATAATAGGGGACTAAAGCAGATGTTACAATGTGATAATACGAAAGATGACATAGCGACTTCAAAAAAAAAAAACACTTAATCACTAGATGATATAAACAAAACCAGCCTCTTTTCTTTTACCTTTGTGACTTAATGCAATCTGGCCCATTTCTAATTAATCCTGAATTGGGCCAATTCCAACTACCTTCTAAAGGAGAATCCATTTGAAAGTTTAGAGCTTAAGCGAGGTTTCTATCCCCTTTACTCATGTATACACCCTATCTATGACTGACCTATTCCCTTATATACACATAGTATACCATGATATACACATGTGATGTGTATATCAAGTATATACTATGTGTATATCCCTATTCCCTTTCATTAACCTATGCATATTCTGTGTATATTCATACTCTTTATGTGTGAATTTTAGACTCAAGGTCATCTTGTCCACCTAATTAGTCTTTACTCCTTAGAACAGTGTCCAAATATAAAACCAAAGCTAGTTTCAAGTCTAACATAATTTCTATACATATCAGGTGAATGATTCACCAGGCTTCACATATTAGCATTCCTCATAACAACAAGTGTGAGAATTAATTAATGCAATAACAAAGAACAATAAGGAGATGCAGGTAAAAGAAACATCCTAACACATTACAACTTCTGACCACAAAGAAAGGTTGGAACACCAGAAAGTCTGAATTGAAACCATACTAAATGAGTTGAAACTGAGCAAATTTAGATTCCCAGAGAACACACAGGGATGAGCTTTTATTTTAATCAACAATAGTAGGAGCATATACACAGCAAGATTTCATGTGAATTGCCATTTTAAGTAAAAAGATGAAAGGAGCAGCTATGTATATCACAAGGCCTCACATAAAAAAGGAATATCACAAGGTTTCAAATGACTCTTTGTGACTCAGAATTCTCTTAACTTCTTAAAAGGACACTTATTGCTAACAGCTTCAAACTAATCCATCTCCCTTAGAAAGAAAAGCAAAAATCAACTTGTTGAAACAACCAATTTCTTCTTCCTAATTTCTTAAGTTCCTTTAGACATTCAAACAAGTTAAAATTTCCCACCCTTTTTCTGTTTCCAACCTTTGATAAAATTGTGAGATCAAGGAAGATCAATGCACCCTCATGACAGGAATGCCCCCGATGGTTCTTAGACTATGTCATGACACCCCTCATTTGGAGGGTAGGTACTATGAATCAAGCTAAGCTTGACTCTTCCCTACTTTCTCTTTGCGGTATCTTTGAAAAGACCACCCTATGCCAAGTGGTTCACAAGCTGTTTAAGAGTACTCACAACATCCTTAAACAACAACATTAAACCAATTCCAGCTTATCACTTATTCATTATTTGACACAGACTCAGTGCTTAGTTATCTTATCCCATAGCTCTAAACATGATATAACTTTAAATACACCAACCATATAAAGACAGACCACATTAAACAGAATACAACCTCATCTTCTCAATCCAAGTTATACCACAATGCATAGTAAGGTCTAAATGTAACAGTTCAAGTTCAAAAGCAAGAATTCCCACCAATCTTATATTAACTAAAATATCCTTTTTCTAGATTCAAACTATGGCTAGGGCAACAACACAGACAGGTCAAGCATAAATATATCATACAGGTTTTCATTGAACATATTCTAAAACAACACAAAGCAAGCAAGTTTGAACTCTAAAACATGGATCTAGGTCCTGATAAATAACTTACTCGCAGAACTTTAGTCAATACTGCATTTTTTAATCCCTTCAATTATGACAGAGAATGTGACAGACCCTCATAATTCATTCTAAATTGGTTTTAATAGCATAAAATCTCAAGGATCCCCCAAGCATGGGAAATTTCTCCTAACCAAACATAAGGCCTCTATGAATCCCACAGCCATGGGAATAAGGTTTGGGAGAAAAAGCGAACCTCAAGGTCCTGAAAAAGCAACAGGGTAGGGTGAGGTCATCACTTCCCCATCCCTTTCCTGATTCTTGCTTTCAGTAAAAAAAAAAAAAAGGAACAAAAGCCCCACTAGTCATTACCTTTAGTTCATACCTAAGCTTACGTTTTACTCTCCTAAGGCAACCTCAAACCCCTACCTCATCCTCATGCCTAATGACAGCCACCAGGACCTTATGGTTAGGATTTAGTTTGACACTACCTTTAGATTAAATTCCAACTAAACACCTAGGTGTACCAATCCATCTTAAATGGTCTTACAACTTCGTAAGCCAATATCAGCCTCTAATGGACCATTTGGGAACATATTATCAAATAAATAAACCTTGGTCTCAACCTTCATTTTCAGAACTTCTATATCATGTTCTAGAGTACTAATTTGTTTTATACCTACCTTCAGTATATGAGACACAACTAGTCAAGGTCATTTTTTAGGCCAACACACGCATACTTAAATAGACTTAGGTAGACTCAGACCTATTCAAATGCAATCAGATCCCATTTAATCTTACTCTAGTGCCTTGACCACATCATAAGACTCATATAGGTATGCCTATACTCTGTAGCCTTGTTTCGGTCCAATCATAATCCTTTTGTAACATCCCGTAAATCCGAGTTAGGTGTCAATGTGAAATAATTGGGGTTTAGATGTCATTTTAACCTTTTGGATCCCTTGGGATGGATAATGGTGTTAAATAATCTTTTCGGGGTCAAATGAGATAAGGAATTTCCTTTGAAATCTTTAAATTCATCAAGTTTGAGACAGTTTTCAGTTATGTCCAGTTTGCGGGTATTTACGTTTGACATTTGGAAAAACTCAAAACATATAAGTTGTAGGGAATTAAAATACCTTTTCAAAAATATATTATGCAACCCAAACCGACATGTGAGTAAAAATTTATGCCTGTTTTACAGATACATGGAAAATAGAAATTCCGATTCTTGTAGGATTAGGTTTTAAAGCCCAAGCCTTTATAATGACCTATAAATACAACCCAAAAACGTCCAAGGAGAGGGTTTTTCCACCAGAGATATATATCATCTCTCTAAGGTGAGTTTTTACTCAAATCCCTAAGTTAATTACCTTAGCTAATCACTAGTTTAACACCGAATCATTATATGAAATCGATAGATTGTGGAAACTTCATTCAAGGTCAAATATGGGATGAAGCTTTGGGATTTCTTCAAAAAGGTCACACCCTCACACTTTTATGGATATATGGAATTATTATTATGTTTTAGACATGGAATAGTTGGTAGAATCATGAAATAGGATTGGTTTAGATGCACTTTATTAAAAACAAAACCCTAGTATTTTTGCTGTAGAATTTCCTCCGACCAGCCATATTAAATTAACGTTTCCCGCTTATCTAACCGTTGGATCGAGCCCAAAATTTAACTGAGTGGTCCCAACATATAGGTTTTAAATGTGAACGGGGAAGATCGGATTTCTAGGCCTGTAGCTGTGCGTTTCCAGCTATGAACAGTAGCTACGAATTTGGTGAATATATATAGTTTATTGGTCATACAAACCTCAATTAGATGTAGAATGATTCTTTGAAGCATGGAGCTTACGTTTGTGATATTTTAACGGGATTTAAGGTATGTCTCTTTTGAACATACTCTTTCTATCGATTTTTACGTACTCTTTGGTTGTGATTTATATGTCTCTTTTAAAATCATTTTTGACTATAAAGGTGATTTGTATGTCTCTCTTTTGAAAACTTATTCTGAATGAAAATTACTTTTTGAAACTATTGTTGGAAGTATAAATTTTATTCAAGATTCTTTAATGAATGAAAGGAAAAGTAATCTTTTCATGCTTCTTGAACCCTAATTCATGTCTAAATGGTGGTTAATGTGTGTGAGGGGACAAACCCACATTAAACCTAGATTGTAACAAACCCTATATATGTATAAGATATTATGAATGTTTTCCTCTATGAGAGATGCTTAATAATGATGGTTAAGAGTTGGTAATGACATTCTCATTGATGAATTGGGACATGGAAATCTTTCGTAAATAAGTTATACGTTTTCAAAACATTGATTGGAATGACTTATTATTTCGATATGGCATAATGAACCTTTATGACAATTGATGATGTGGCTACCTTACAAATGCATTATGAATTGGCCTCTATGCTACGAAAATTGGTTGTTGTGTTTTGCCTAGCTATTCGGGAGGAAGAGTAGCCACTATGGATCCTAGTGTATTAATTGCCTTGCCATTCGAGGGGAAGAGTGGCCACTTCCGGGTTCGCTACCTGGGGTGTATTAATTGCCTTGCTATTCGGGAGGAAGAGTAGGCTCCGTGAATCCATATTCCGGTGTATTGCGTAGTGTGCCTTGCTATTCGGGAGGAAGAGTAGACACCGTGAATCCATATTCCGGTGTATTGCGCAGTGTTGTTGATATTGAGTTGGGCCTATATGGGCGATTGTGATATCCATCTTTATTATGGAACTGGTATTTGTGCTTGATTGATTTAAAGCATAATTGAAACTGGGATTTTGAAATGGCTTTGTAAATTTTTTAACAAATGATATTAAGAATCACAAAGTGGAATAACTATTTTTATACTATCTTTTCAGAACTGATTTCTTTATGTATTATTATATTTTATTTTTATATTACTTGTTGTCCTCGAGGCACTCACTGAGTACGAAAGTACTCAGGCATACCATTGTTGTTTTTGATGGTATGTTAGGTAACAGAGAAGAGCAGGTTCATGATACTCTCGACGCTTAGGAGAACTTGCTGCTGCTGTTGATTTGGTGAGCCCACATCCTTGTTCGTGGGACACTTCCTATTTCATTTATTATTCTTGATTTTCGGGCTGTGTCCCGAAGTTAGATGATTGTTGTGTCTCTTAGAAGCTCAATAGATAGTTGTCAGAATTGTGGGTAAATTGTCAAAGTCTCGTACGACTTAATGGGTATTTGTCATGTTTATGACTATTTACTTATATTAGACTTCCGCTGATTTTATTTCATAATTGTGATCCTGATATATGCAGTTACTTATAACTTTGTTTAATTTAATAAGGAAATATTCTTAAAAAGGAATTTGATGTTACATTTATTTTATAAACTGTTGGAGGCGAATATTGAATCTGGCGGGTTCAAGTGTTATTATTGTTATACCCCATTTTAACCGGGTTAATTTAGAGTACAACATATTGGAGATTCCTATTTATTTTTATTTTAAGGAGTCGCCACCTAATTGATTTAAGGTGAATTAGGGCACCTAATTATTAATTAAGGTAAAGCTAACTAAACCTCTGCTAATAATCTGGTTAATCAGTGTGATTCTAGGTAAGGGTTCTATATTATCCTAAAGGGAAGGGATTAGGCATCCTTTAGAATCCGTTAACTACGGTTGTCCGGCCAAGCTTAGATTAATTAATTAAGACTAAATATAGAAATGGCTTACAAGTATTGCTGAAGTTTTAAAGGAAAATAATGTTTGTTAAGATTTACGGAAAATATAATAATTTGTACAAAAGAGGACTTTCAACGCTACTTTAAAATAAGACTTATAAATGTCGCTTAGACTTTAAATGAAAGTAATAATGATGTCATTTGAAATAATACTTGTAGAAAATATGATGTATTGCATAAGAAAAAGGTTTTAAATGCTATTTAAAATATGGACATGCTAAAGCCTTGAATGAAAATGTAGTAATGTTCTTGAAAATAAGACTTGCAAAAACATAGCAACTCGCAAAAACATAGCAACTCGCCTATAGCCTTTTAGCAAAATGTGAACTTTAGACAAAATTTGTATTATATCAATATGGTGATGTAAAAATACCTAGACTTATTTTTTTTTAAAATGTGATGGAAAGGGTATGAGTTTTCTTTCTTTTATATTAACTATACTTGACTAAAAGACGTGTATTATTGGATAAACTTTGGAAAATTATTCATAGAATGTATTTGAATTTATATTTGCATATTAGCGACGTTTTGAAATTTTTTTAAAATTAAAATATGATCTCCTTAACTCAAAATATGTAATTACACTATTTGCAAATCAATTAAAATAAATATTAGATGCTTATAAATAGTTTTGACATAAAAGAGAAAAAAAATGAAGCTAATGGAATTAACTGGTCTTTCTTAAGTTGACTACCCTTTCACTAAAAACTAAGTCCCATATTAATCTAGTAAGCTTCATTTGGCTAAGGAAACAAACAAGTAAAATGTTAGTTGCACAAATACAAATCAAATACATAAAATGAAATAAAGGAGCAAATGATATTAAAATGGGCTCAGCCCACTTTAGGACTACTGAGAACTGTTCACGCTATTGGGCCTTAGCCTAGAATTTTCGTTTCTTTTTGTTTTGCTGCGGACTGGGCTCATCGGGGATGACTCGAGATGATTATGTTGGGCTTTTAGCCTAACACCGAACGCAGAGAGAGATGAGTCGCTTGGACTCGTATGCGAGGTTCATGCAAAAATGAAAGAAAAAGGATTAGTAAGTGGGAATTTATAAAAAGGATAATTTGGATTTTGAATAAGGAAAGCAGTAGCTAAAGAAGGATATCACATAATTAATAAACGGAAACATCTTAAAGCATATGTTTAAAGATTTAGGGAAATGCCATAGGAATTAAGGTGCAACACTTATAACGCGTAAATAAATAATAGGCGGCACTTGTGTCAAAAACAGTCTGCAACATAACGAGGTAACAAGGCATGGCACATTTCATTCGCATATGAGAATACACCAACTAATCAGAGCTATAGGAAAGCACAACCAGTAGCAACTAGCGCCGTCGAGCAGTGACGATAAACAACCAGCTATTCTAAGACGCAGACGGAGACCAGCCTTTAAAAAAAAGGACAATAACCAATTCCTATCGAAAGGCAACAAATTTTCAATGGAAAAGTATACCAAACAACAACTATTCTCTGGCCAAGTGTATGCTCTATCCTTTTACGGTTCAGCAACCAAAACAACCAGCCATGACAATGAGCTCGTCAAAGCAGCAACCATTAAGACAGAAGTTTAAAGAGATTTAAGATTTAGAGCTATTTTTAAATCCTATGAGCAGCAGCTGGGTTATTAAGGAAAGAATTTCAATATGACATTCACAGAATTCTTTATCAGCCTATGTGAGGATGTAAAAACAAAGATTTCAGCATTCTAATTCTCAGACCATGTATTTCAACCAGCAAAATAGCGATCAAAGGCAATGAAGATGCAAGTAAGGAAATCACTCAAAGGGATAGTTTTGTTATGCACATTTATCATACGTGCTTGAAATGGGAACTTCACACAACTCAAACAATGGCAAAACACTTCCTCATCTTCAAGATGAATACATACTTAATGATCACATTCAAATTACCAGAATAAAGAGAAAACAGCCTACGATTAAGACCATGACTCAACTAATTTTGAAAGGAAATGATAATCAAAGATAAACACCACTGGCTACTGTCATTAACTCTTAGAGCTATGCATGACGTCTTTTGGCCTCATACAAATCACAAAATTAAACCTATTTCATAATGGAAAGAAAGTACTAGTCACATGTTCCTCACGAGAAAAAGAAGACCAAGGATTTCAGGGGTTTAGACCCCAGAACAGATTAGAAAAAAAACTTCACACCCCAAACCTGGTTCCCTTAACTTAAAATTCTCCAATTGATTTCATTGAAGCCCCAAGTGATACAGATCCTGAACAGCTGAATCAATTTAACCGATGTTTGCAACCTATATCCTACTTGAGTATAAACATCACACTCTTATTCATCCATATATTAAGTGCATCCTTCTTTCAAACCAGCCTTTCAGTACTTATCTAACTTTAGACTACCCTTAAGTCCATGTTTTATCATCAGTTCCTAGTTTAACAGACACAAACAGAAGCAAGCAAACATACAATTAATGAAAGCAAGCATACAGAGTCACACACAGGGTCATACAGCACATGACTAACAGATTCTATCAACAGGGGACTTCAAACACCATTATAGGACTCAACAAAGCATTAGTACAAATTCGCAGATGCTAGACTAAGTTTAAAATGCCTTTAGCTCTTTTAAAATACAATCCGAGACTTGTAATGATAAAAACCAATAAAGACCAAATAGGCATGCAAAGGGTTTAGTGCATCTTATTGAATCAAGTAAATATTTTTTTAATTATTATTTCAATGAATTCAGTTTCATATCCAGTAGGCATGAGGATGCTATCCTAGTATCAACCATATATTTTGAAAGAAAACAAACATTGGCTCAAACGACCCATCGCAGAGAAACCATTTTAGTATATCAAACACCATAGGTCACAAGTGACCTTGAACTTAACTTAAACAAGTATAGGCATGCCTCAAGTATCAATATCAATTTACACATTAGTCTGAGCCAAAGAGAAGGTTAAGTAAAGGTACGAGTTTATGTACTGCCTAGCATCTTTAAATCAGATTGAGCAACCCCCACACATATTAATGAAGATTAAGCATAAATAGCCAACAAGATAGCCAACCACAGGGAACTTAAATTACATACTCAGAAGGTAAAAAAAAGACCAGACTAATACATGATAACAATAAATTTAAAGCTAACAACACTTAAATCTTGCTATAAACACTACGCTAATCAACTTATCTAACTAAAATGGCATATAAAACATGCGTATCCATAAAATAAACTAAGCTAACACACAATCAAACTAACAAATAGCTAAAACAGAACACAATGCCAAAAGGAGGGAGTCACTGACCTTCTTCAGGTGCAGCGAACTGGGGTTTCGAGTCTCCGATATACCTCGAAACACCTTGAAATTCGAACTTGCGTATGCTCGGATTCAAACGAACACCCACAGCAAAAAACAGAACATGATCTAATATTTTGTAACGATATCGAGCAAATTAATAGCCGATGTTTTAAAGGGGAACTGGAACAATGAAAGACTTGTATTTTCAAGGGAAATTTGGCGATTCAAGAACTTTGATTCTTAGGGGATTTCTGCGATTCCAAGGCTTAATTTCTAGGGGGTTTCTGCGGCTAAAACAACTTGTTCTTTTTCGATTCCACTCACAACCATTTATAGGTCTATTGTTTTTTTAGCTTTTATGTTGAAGAAAGAGAGAGGGAGCGGGGGACAACGAGAAGTGGAGGCGACAGAGGAGCGTGGGGGACAGAGGGAAGTGGGTGTGGGGTGTGCGGCGTGGTGGATGACGATGAAAGAGGGAGAGAAGAGAGAGAAGGGAGCGGGGGTGTGCGGCGTGGCTGAGGAAAATGAGGGAAACCCTTTTAGGGTTTCCTTTGTTAAATGAGAATTGGGCCGGGTCGTGGGTTAATGGATTGGGTCAATTTTCTTTTGGGCTGAATTGGCTGAAAATTGTGGGCTGGGCGGATGAAAATAATGGGTTAACTGATTTGGGCTGGTTGTTTTAAAATATTGGGCTACTACATTTAAATAAAAGACCTATTTAAATAAATCTATACTAAAGTGTGTTAAAATATTTCTTAATATAAAATATGCAATTATTAATGCTCAGATAATAAAATTATATGCCGTCGTAATAGCCGTGCAATAATATTTCGAAAGTCCACAGTAAATAAACACTATTATTTAATTATGCGTAGATAAATGCAATGTGTGTGCCTAAGCGGGTAAAAAAGTGCTGAAATGACAAAAGAAAATATGAATTATAATAGTACTGGTAACATAATAATAATAATAATAATAATAATAATAATAATAATAATAGCTAGTAACTGTAATAGAATAATGAAACGCCGGTATTGATAAGAGACTAATAATTATAGTAAAATATGAATGTATTTTTTAATTTGCCAAAAATATTAGAAGCGTAAATAGGTATTTCGGAGGAGAGGCGGGACAAAATTGGGTGTCAACAATTATTATGTCATTTAGGTTCTTCCGATGTTTTTTATGACGTCGGATGCCGGTCACGTCTAGGGTGGGTTTTGGGGCGTGACACCTTTGCTTATCCTAATCATAACTCATGCTACTTAATTGTGACATAAACAAGTATGTAGACTCAGGAAAGCAAATTGAAGATTCTAGGATAACACAATCTTATCAAAGAAAGCTAGCAACTACCTCAAACTACTCAAGATGGATCATCACAATACTTTAGCAGTCTCTTACATTCAAATAGGATTAATATTAGTCTAGAAGGTAACTAAGGTTACTTTTATTAATCACATAGCCATATTTTATCATGTTTAAGGAATGAGCAGCCAAACAAGATCTTCAGCATCAAATAAAAGCATACAACAGTCTGTGCATTTCTATCTATGGAGCAACATCAATAAAATTATCTAGGCTCACACATTTTGTCCATATTAACAACCACTATTAAGGTTAAGCATGTCCTTTATGAAGATAAGAAAGTAATCTCTATTCCCAAACATCTAATGAATCTTAAGCATCATTTAGAACAACACATTACCACTAATTAAATCCCAAGACAATCTAACAGCAAACTAACATCAAACAGACCATTATCACATAACAAAGCCACTGAAAAATAACAAAAATATGTAACAAGATAAAATGTTACCTTTTTTAAGTGCAGCTGTGTTCAAGATTGAATTTGAAGACCTTTTGTGCTTCCAAATTCCCCACTCAGCCGCACCGACACAAAACAAGCAAGGAAATAAATTTTAGAACTAAGAAAAACCCCAACTTTAAAGTCGAAGTTAAATTTTATATTGTAGAAGCTTAAACTCGAAGTTCTAGCTTATTTAGGTTTTTTCCCTAATTTTTTCAACCTGTTTTCATGGTAAGGGTGGGGTTCTATTTATAGAAACCCAAAATTTAGCCAAAGACTAAAATTATCGATGTGGTACAAACATCATTTTTCAGAACAAAACATTCAACACGAAATTAACGATCAAGATCTAAAGACAACCAACATATACGATACCCATTTTGGGTCGATCTTAATCAACATCTAAGGCCCAATAAGAAATCGTGAAAATAATAAAACAATACAACATTAAATCAACAGAAAATCGCATGCTTGACTCGAAATCTAAAAGAAAAGAGTAAAAGGAGGGATTTATTACCGTGTTTGGAAGGAGGGATTTATTACCGTGTTTGGAAGGAGGGATTTATTACCGTGTTTAGGACGAGTTTGAGCGAAATCATGTTGAAACATTAATTGTTTCACTCTTTTGATTATGCAAAGACTGTCAAAAGTCTGAGGAGTCTACGTTTTTGCCATATCGGGTATGAGAGAGGGAAAACGAAGAGCGACGCCTTAGGGATTTTATAGGAAAGGGGAAAGGGAGGAGACAGATGGAGTATAAGGCTGCGTTTATTATGAAAAATAAAAAATTGAATGAGGGAGTATTACTCCCTTTCTTTATCTGCGCGTTTTTGGGCCGGGTCTAATCCATTAAGTGGGCTGGGCCTGGTCCGATTTTAAAAGAAATGAATATGGCCCTTTTTCCCTATGTATATCACGTGTGTATATATATATATATATACCAGATGTATATACGCGTGTAGAGTAAAGTAGGTAATTTTAATAAACGGACAAAAACTAAAATATTGATTATTGGTCATAATGTTTGAATTACAAACATACTTAATCTATTAAATGATTTTAAAAGAGGTCAACTGTGTAAATGGGCTCAATTTTGCCAATATGGTCCTAATTGATTTTAATCTCACTGATTATTTCAATTATGGCCATATTTGGCCTAATTAGCAAATTTTAAAACAATTAAATTTCATTAATGACCTTAATTAATTTGAGCCAATGAATTTGGTTATTTCAATTAAGGCCATTAAGAGGCTAATTTTACAAAGATGACCCCAATTTCCTTAAATCATGAATTGGTTAATTTAATTGTGGCCATGACAAAAATAATTAAATAATTAAAAATCAATTTGCAATAATGACCACCTATTTGATTAATTAGCCTAATTAAAACATTTATGGACAATAATACATAATTTTGACATATTATGCAATTATAAAAAATTAAATATTAAGGGGTGAAATGGTTAATTATTTAAATTACTCAAAATCCTTGAATTGAAGGGAATAAAGTATTTGCTAATTTTGATTTTTGACAATTTAAACAATTAAATAAATGATTAATATTTTTAAACAAAATGCCCTTTTTTCTTTTGATTAAATCTAACAAGCATCTCATAAATGTCATAAAAGGTATAAATTAATTTCTAAATAATTTGTGATGTCATGAAAAACCTTTTTACCAATTTAAAGGAGTAAAATATTGATTTGAACAATTTATATAAAAATCATTTAAACCCTTAAGGTGCATAACTCATTTTATTTATTATTCAAGGACTCTGAGTGATTAAAATAAATTACGGGAGGTCAAAAATTAGCTGTCAACAGATCCTAGGTTACAGTTGTTTTCCGGTAAAATCGTTAGCTACCAAAAAACGAAGTTAGAGATTTGTTTTTATGGGTTTAAAGACAAGTAGGTCGTATTCAATCCGGAGAATCTTGCGAATGAGCTCGGGTTTGGTTGTTTTTCTTATAAGGGAGACAAGTAATAGTACTTATCTAAGTTAACAGTGTAAATGGAAAGTAAGAAAATCACAATAATGATCAGATCTCCGAGAGTAAGTATATTTCTTAGCTATATAATAATACAAGAAGTGAGAACTTAGGTACAAAACATGTGATCATCCTTTTCTTCTCTCCTAATCTTCGATTATATAGATAAACCCTTGGTATGTTACTACCTTAGGTGTCGTCAGTCGAGTGACACAGATTGGACTCTGTGCACAGTGGCACTCTACATGATGACGGCTAATGTGATGGGAGTTGTTGCGAGTGGGAGGCAGCTGTATAGATCTGTTTAAGACTTTTGTGACCACGAAAACTTCTCGCCTACGCTTTGAAACCTCCGAGCCTGCTTACTCCCAATGTTACGAGACCCGGTGTCCTTGGGCCTCGTGTTTCTCGGTACGAGAATACCCTCAAATATTTATTCCCTCATACAGATAGTCCCCCACTTCCCGGACGTTTCATTTCTGTGAAAGATCGGGAAATGGAACAGAAAAGCTGTCACGTCAATCTCACTACATAACAATTCTTGAGAATCACATTCTGGGACAACTGTTTTTATTATCTTCTCACGCCATCACTTAGCATTAAATGCTCCTTGCTCCTGGACTGTTGGGTTTCGGGAAACGGAAGGACCGTCGCATCCTATTGTCTTTCACGCATCGACATATGGACAATCACCCTTTCTGAAGTGCATTTTTCAAGGCGTCGATTGGTGTTTCCCTAAGGACGCGCACTGCTTTACCTATATAAACCAACCAATCCAAAATGTTATTTTCATCCTGACCTCGTATTACTAATAATCATGTTCCATCTTTATTCATAGCAAGTTAACGATGAATCATTTATCTTCTATCTCCGGCCCTTCAACCGTGAGACCCTTGCCGACATTTTACTTTTTAAGACGAATTTTGCCTTGCCGATTGCTGTCAATGCCTGAAATTCTCTGGCCATCGTTTGGAGAGCAACGTCCTTTGATACCCTCTCGAAACTTCTGGTTTTCGGGAGGGGTTGTCTTGATCAGCCCTGACCTCTGCGTAACAAAAAATTCTTCCCTCTTAGTTAGAGGCAAAAGACCCGCTCCCATGATACCTTCTTCCGACACTCTCAATTGGCTAGGATTTCACTGGCCCAACGGCTATTCAAGAGTTTTCTGCACAAGGTATAGTATATGTGTGGGACGACTGGTACCGCGCGCTCGGGAGGTAGTTGGATGCCTTCGTGATGCTCCCGAGCTTGGTGTCCGTCGTCTCTCACATATTTTATCCTTTTGTGATTTTTTACTGTTAACGTGCTTACTGACTCAAATATCAACGGTACGTTTGGTAACATTCCAAATACGACCAGTACGGTTATGGTTGAATTTTGTGGCGTACCTTTATGAACAGCGCCATTATTTTTAATATTAACATAATCTTCGACTTAAGAATCCCTAAATATGTCGTAAGCGGGATAACTCCTTTCTTTCCAAATGCACACGAGAGTGAATCTTGTGTTCGTAATCTTGATTCAGGCCCAGCCGACATTATTGATAAAGGCTGGAAAAAACTCATGTCGCTTACCAGACCCGCCGGCAAGTTCGATAAGAGGTCTGTGATGATTCTGCCAACTCAGATTCGACTTTAGTTGCAGCGTTGAAGGCGGAACTGGTGACTCATGCAGCTCTTCCCATACTTCCCCCATCCGAGGACTTGGATGCGCCCCCGGTGACGAGGTCTGGTCTAGCTAAGGAAAAGGGGAATCCTTGGTGAATCTTGAGGCGCACTCCTCCAGACTCCCGGCAACTGAGGTCCCAGCGGGTAAGGGAAAAGGGATGATGTCTGATACGCTCAAATTACACCTATTAATGGCGTAAAGCGGACGTTGTCAAATATAGTAAACCAAACAAGGTTGGGGTCGAATCCCACAGGGAATATGGAGAGAAAAGAGTACTAATTGTATGCGATACTAGTCTTTAAAGGCTTTAATCCAATCCCGAATATTTTGAAAAACGATTTGGTTTGTATTCGCTATTTTGAAGTGTTAGGAATTTGTGTGGATTTGGAGAACCAAATTGTGTCCCCGCGATGATTAGATGTTATGCTATGGGTGTCAATATGATATATTTCTAATAGGTCGGGGTTATGTATGCACTTAATCTCTAATGCACTTTCTAATATTTTCCAATATTTAGAACGTATTTCTTTTCATGATTTTCCCAAATGCAGAAAAGTTGTAAATAAAATTGATTAAATATGCCAAGTAGAACTCATCTTATCCCTAAGCGAGTTCATTAAACGAGGGTTAGCGCCCCGAGTCCTTGTTATATTATTCAACTCACACCCTAGTTCATCTTTCCAAATAAACTAGGGTTTGAGCATGAACAAGTGTTTGCAACCACTAATGAACAATGAATGCGAGAAATAATAAAACACATCACAACCCATTATATATATATATATATATATATATATATATATATACAATGTTAGACACCCAGTACATAGCATCCATCATTTGGGTCCACAACTTTGATTAAAGAACTACTCACACATTATGGTCTCAAAAGTAGTAAGCAATAAATGAGACATAAAGCTTACAAAGTGTGATAAAGATGATGGAAAATGGAATCTTGTTGTCTTCACTAAGCTCCAAAAGGGGAGTATTCAATGCTCACCCACCAATGGAACTTTGTTCACGTGGTTACAATAATAATTGGCTGCCAAAAAAAAACCTAAAATGTTCTTTAAATAGGCTCCAAAAAACGCACAGCAGCGACTGACAAAATTGCCCCCGATAGAACGATCGACGGACCGTCGATCGTTTGACGATCCGTTGATTTCTCCGTCCTTTGTACCTTCAGCAATGTGTTTCATTCGACGGTGCCGTCGACCAGTTCGACGCTCCGTCGAGTATTCCGTCTTTCTCTCTTCTTGTTGACAGATCCTAATTGACGACAAAAATGACGAAGCGTCGATCAGTTCGACGCTTCGTCGATGTCTCCGTCCTTTGTCATCACTGGAAAATCGAGCTTATCGACGCTTCAAAGGACGGTTCATCGGCTGATCGACGGAACGTCGATTCTTCATTTCTGGCCAATTTTTCCTTTGTTCTTTGCTTTTTGCTTTTAGGCCATTGTTTTCCTAAAACACAACAAAACATATTAACGAAAACCAGACTTACTTGAAAACAACCAAAATTCATAGTAAAAAGGCGTCGAATGTGCCACAAATCCGCGGCACATCAACACCCCCAACTTAGGATCTTTGCTTGTCCTCAAACAAGTCAGACAAAACAACCACAAAATAAAACTGCAACTATGCTAAAAATAGAGTAAAAGTGACTACAATGGTGCTTGCTAATCGCTACCGGCATGTGCATTTTTCAAATCAACTCCCTCTTTCCTCATTCCCAAACAGGGTTCTTTAAAAAAAAAAAAACTTATTAGAATTGACCATGACGCTTCAATCGATGACATCACATTATTAGAAGCATTTATGCGTACGAGAATTCACCATTATGCCCTCACTTAGATTATAGAATGTCCCCCACATAATTTTACAATAAGAATCGGGACAAGGATGGATGAGAATAGAAAGCACTCGCGCTCACAAAGAAGTTCATGATTTACAAGTGCAGATACCATATGCTTGCCTTTAATTTCAATGCCTAACGCTTTCGGATGGTTCAGTTGTGATCACTATAGGACTTGTTCTTGGGTTGTAATGTAGGCTCGGGGACGGGTAGGATACTCATTTGGGAATTAATGACTCATCCTCCTCGACACTACAAATTTTGACCTTTCTTCTCATGCCCAATCTATTCATTCTTCAACTCATGACTAAGATGTGATTTTACTCTTACTAGAATTTACAATCTTTTTATGAGACATTATTATAAAACTATATATACATATTTTTTTTAAACTTTTCTCAAATTTAATCCGCTATCACATCCAGTTCTCGACTATGCAACTCACACACCCCCAGCTTTAGGCTCTTGGCCTTTACTTCACACATATACCACCCCCAGCTTAGGCGATCTGCCTCTTTTCTCTAGTAGTGTCAAGGAGGGAATGGGTGCAAAGATGGAATGAATTCATGAAGTGGGAAAAAGTTTTGTTACGGCTAATCAAGAGAAAAGGTCAAAGGCTTAACGTGGGAACTAGTGATATTCATATAGAACGGGTTTTGGGATTTTTAAGGTTGACGTGACTATTTAGAAGGAAAGCCTATGATCACTTCACAACCAACAATCCTAAGTAATATAGCACGACCTACCAGGCAAGTTCTGGATCCACATATGCTAACAATGAACACAAGAAGTCCTCACACTCACAATGGCATAAGGATTTGAACACTCAATTCATACACACTCTAATATCTATGATGTTACAAAAAGAACCATACATGTCAATTCATTACAACCTGAGATACTCAATAAACTTTCAGAGCGGTCAATTTCAAATCAATCCATTTTCAAGTTCACAAATATCCTTTTTCATTCAAAATTCATGCCATAAGTTTAAAATGCAACAACCATGAAAGTCACAATTACTTTAAATAAGATTTAACAAATATATATACTACAAGGTACATCAGGTTACCCCACCCCCAGCAAAAAGAGGATGCATTGTCCCCAATGCATAAAAAATCATACCATCACCCCATGGTGGAGGGGCCGACCTGAAATGCTCTAATCCTGTTGTGGCTGCTGAGGTGTCTCCTCCGTAGCAGTGCGATTGGGAGCCCTCTCTACTGCTGGCTTAGTGGACTGAAGAGGTGGAGCTGACTAGCTCTGTGGCTGCAGGCCCTGAGGAGCTAAAGTAATCAGCCTGACTGGTGCTGGAAGATGCGCTGAAGAACCTCGTGTCCAGGCGCGACCGCCGAATACCCTCCTGAAGCTCGAGGTCTTCATCCTCATTATCCTCCTCCTCATCCTCATCATCAGCCAATGTGACAGGCCTCTTTCTCTTGCGACTTCCTCTAGGCTCATCCTCAGTCACCAAGTCAACTACTCTGATCAAATCGAAAATGCTGGCGACCGGTGCAGGTGGTGTCGGGTCATTCACAATAACCTACTCTCTTGTCCGAAGGGCCTCAATCTCAGCTCGGAGTTGTTCAAGCTCGGTCTTCAAATCTCCCGAAGTACCAGACTCACTCTGCTTCTCAATAGTGAGTATCCGCATCTCTAAACTGTCAAGTCGTGCATTGACCTTAGCATGATGCCTCTCTATAGCCTCCTGAAGAGGCTTCAACTCCAGTGCAATCTCTTTCCGGACAAACCTACCCAACTGCAGTAATATCCGGGTCACCTGCTGATCAGCACGCTCTGCCTTGATTGCAAACTCTTTGAAGTTGGCTCTGTTGAGGACAAAGCGATCCTCGGAAGCTGATGTTGTGGCTGACGGAGGAATAAGAGATGCAGATGGGACAGCAGGCCGAGGTGGTGCCTCTGAAGAAGGGGTAGCATCAGCTACAGATGGTGTGAAGGCCTCCGTTGTGGACAGTCCTTCCGTGCCTATATCAACTGTGCCCTGTGGTACTGAATCCATAACATGCTCAGCCTGTTCACCCATGAGATCTAGCAATGAAGTACTGGTGGCCTGAGATGTACGGAGGGTCTTATCCCTACTCCATGTGATGTCACACACCTTTGTCGCGGAGAGAGTAGCTGCAAATGTATCAATGTGCCTCACCTGGGCCAACCTACACAACTGCGTGATAAGGCACGGGAATATCAAGGCTGTCGCCTCTTGTGGTACGCGTGCCCGAATGGCTCTACTGATCAGATCACCCAAGTTTATTGGGTACCTGGATAGCATGGCAGCCACAACCACTGCTCTGTTCAGCGTGACTATGTTATCAACTCCCTTGGGCAGAACCGGATATATGACGAAATTCCACCAAAATTTAGCTTCCAAGCTGATATCCGCCTTATGGATTTTGGCAGCCAAGTGTCTCACCCATGGGGCCTGGTCCGCCGGCCCTCTAGCCATCACTGTCGCAAACCATTCCCTTACAGATTGCTCAGCCCTTCTTTCAAACTTATCATTATATTCCACTGTGGTCGGTGCCACGTAGTCATCACCAAAATAAAACCTGTTGATTGTGCGGGCTGAGATATCAACATGGATACCCCGAACATACATTGTGTCTAATGGAGGGGCGGCTTTCAAAGGTCTCTTGTTCTTGTGCCGCTGCTCGAGCATTACTCTGTAGGTAGCATAGAATTCCCAAACCATGGTTGGGCAATAATCCCCTGGAGGCTGTGTGAATGCCTCAAGATGATAGTGCTGGATGAGATCAGTAATCTGAGGCTAGCTCTCTAAGCTGCTCACACTGATTTGTTCTTCTTCTTGAATATTTCTCCTCGGATTTCCCCCGCTGATTGTGGTGGCCCCTTTTATATAGTACTTTCGGCACCCTTCATAGGGGAAGCATATTTCAGCTATCTCCATCTTTTGCAGCCGCAGCTGCTCTTATTCCTCATCTGAATTTCGCTCAGGAGCGGCTGGTTGCTCTGTTGCTACATCGCTAGAATCAGCGGATGTGGAGAATGAAGTCCCTTCTGCAGACTGAGAGGAGGGTAAGGTGGGTGATTCTGCTTGGGGAGTGGTGGTCTGTGCCCTCAATCTAGTCGTTGGGACTACCGCTTGACGTTTAGAGTCAGAGGGTTCATCCCTAAGAGTAAGGGTTGTTTGACCCCAACCTCGGCCTTTTCTGGGACCACCACCCTGCTTGACTGGATTCTTTGGAGGCATACCTGAGAAAAGAACACCCTTCGTTGTTAAGACAACCATAGAAATATAACAGAATCAGACAAAAGTGCAAGACATGCGATAATGTTAAAGCTGCCAGCGGTCCGTCGATTTGCTACAAGAGTCGTCGAACAGATCGACGGAGCGTCGAAGTGGTCGTCGTACTCTTGTTAGCCACTGGAAATTTTGACTGAAAGACGGTTAGAAAGACGCCCCATCGATTGATTCGACGGGCCGTTGATCTCACGTTAGCCACTGGAATTATCGACTAAAAGACGGTGGGAACCGTTGATCGATTTGACGAGCCGTCGAATCCACCGTCGATGTTGTTTTTGGTTAAGAATTCTGAGAAGGCTCATTCGACGTTGAGTAGGACGGTCCGTCGATTGAATCGATGGGCCGTCAAACTGAGCGTCGAATGTTTTCGCATGCTAAAACTACAGATTCCATACACTTCTTTGGCCAAGGTGCAAATCGTCACGTACTTTGGGTTACTCAGACATCACCCCATGTTGGCTTGGGTTAGACTAGGGAAAACACTTGGCGGGCAAAACAACTCTATGTTCGTAATGCCCTCCAAGCCATCGTGACACACAATGCTATACTTTGGCATTTCATCGAACAGGTAGTGGGCAAAACAACAACAATCTCATGAATGAGGTGTGTTCGTCGTAATGCCCTCCGACTCGGCTAAAGATCAATGACCCAACAACCACAAACAAACCAACAAACCAACAAACCACCCCAGCAAAAAAATATGAGCATCCCAGGCGAAATTATAAAAACAAATTAGCAATTGGAAGGCAAGAAAAAATAATCAACACAAGCCACGGAATGCAAAAAAAAAAAAAACAATCAAAACAAGGGAGCACACAAGCCACGAATTCACATACCTTAAAATAGAAAGAAGAGATTTCAGCCCTTAAGGAAGGATAAATACCTGAAGAATCACTATTAGGGCGACCCACACATAGAGAGACAGAGTAGTAGGGCAGGGGGGAAGTGGCGGTTGTGGGGTGGTGAAAGAAGGGGGAAGTGGGGGACGGTTATGGCAAGGGGAGAGGTAGAGAGAGAGAGAGAGAGAGAGAGAGAGAGAGAGAGAGAGAGACATTACAGAAAGTGAGAATAGTGAAAAGTGACATTACAGCCCTTTGAACCGTCGCGTTAAAAGGACGGAGCGTCGATTAGTTCGACGCTCCGTCGAGTGAACACCCTTTTTTTTTAATATATATATATATGAAAAAGAGAGAAGAACGCCCGTGGAACTGACCGTCGATCAATTCGACGGATCGTCAAACCTGTCGTCGAATTTCCATTATTTCCAGTGACCAATCTTTCATTTGATCCACTCGACGGTGCATTCGACGGATCGTCAATCAGATCGACGTTCCGTCGAATGTGTCGTGTAACTACTTTCCTGACAATTTCTGGGTTCAACACTTAGGTTCCTCAACACATCAACAAACATTAAAACAACACAACAACAAAAATCAACGGAATGAAAAAAAACATAATTCGAAAATGCACATGGGTTGCCTGATGTGATTTTTCGAGTTAACAAAGAACCAATCGACCAGGATCAATTCTTGAAGCGATTTGATGGGCAGATTCAAGAAACGGGCGTATCTCAAGTTATAGGCGTTGGATTAAAGTGATTCAAAAGCTATGTGAAAGATGACAATCTGAACTATAACAATAACTATTGAATGGTTTAAATCAAGTAAGTCTTGAAGGCGGAATGATGGAAAGAAAATTAGGGTTCTGGATATGAACTAGAACGAATTTTAATCAAGAAACGCGTTCTTGAATGATCAAGAACAAATAAAGTTCCTAAGTCACCACTTGAAATCAACTTACGTGATAAAGAAACACCACACGTTATTGAAAACAAGATAAAGACTATCACCACCTTGCTTGGAACCAAAAACAAGGATAAAGAAGACCAAATAGAGAAAATAACTCTATTGCAAACTAGGGTTTATGCTCAAAAACGTGAATCGTGTTTAACAAAGAATAAGAACCCTTTATATAGGCCTAGGGTCTCTTCTTTGATGACTACAAATCCTTATTCTACTCTAGAAAGGAAATAGCTAAAACAAGGAAAGTAAAATCCCTATTCTACAAGGAAAGGGGAAAGTAAAACCTACTAGAGCAAGGAAAACAACTAATCCTAATTTAAGAAGGAAATAATTTTAACTTGGCTTCTTAGGCTTGAAATCATCCTTGGGCTTCTTGAATTTGAAGACAAGTCCACATACCAATTCTTGGGTTCACAAGAGCTTGTTGTTGACACCCTAAATAACAAAAGCCCAATATAGCTTCTTGATTTTCATCATTCTCCCCTGGTTGAGAAAGACTCGTCCTCGAGTCTGAAGGCTCAATAAATGGTGCAAGATCAGCTACATTAAATATCGGGGATACCCCATACTCTTCTGGTAGCTCCACTCTATAAGCATTATTACCCAACTTTTGAACAACACGAAAGGGACCATCAGCTCTTGCTTGCAACTTTGGATACTTTTGTTTAGGAAACCTTTCCTTCCTCAAGTATACCCACACTAAGTCTCCCACTTTAAAGAGTTGTTTCTTTCTCTTCTTATCAGCTTGTTTCTTGTATGTTTTTGTTTGCCTCTCAATCTCTTGTAAAACTTTCTCATGAATTTTCTTCAACTCTTTAACTCTTTCATCAGCATCTCCACTAAAAGAATGATTTTGAATGAGAGGAGATAATTCTAAGGGACCAAGAGGATTCTTACCATATACCACTTCAAAAGGACTTTTTCCGGTTGTTCGATTCACGGACTTGTTGAAAGCAAATTCAGCCTGTGGCAGCAGTGACTCCCACTCTCTTATGTTCTTCTTAACTAGACTTCTTAATAGGGAACCCAAACTCCGATTGACTACCTCTGTTTGTCCATCCGTCTGAGGGTGATAAGACGAACTATACTTCAACTCTGTACCAAGCTTAGCCCATAAAGTACGCCAAAAGTGACTTAGAAACTTAGTGTCACGATCTGAAACAATGCTTCTAGGAATACCATGCAACTTGACAATATGGTTAAAGAACAAAACAGCCACATGTGTTGCATCACTTGTCTTTTTGCATGAGATAAAGTGGGCCATCTTAGAGAACCTGTCTACCACGACAAAGATAGAATCCTTACCTTCTTGAGTTCTTGGTAATCCAAGCACGAAATCCATGCTGATATGTTCCCAAGGTGTTGTGGGAATTGGCAAAGGTTCGTATAACCCCTTATTGCTACCATGCATCTTTGCCCTTTTACAAGTTTCACAACGTTCAATCAACCTCAAAACATCTCGATTCAACTTGGGCCAATAGAAGTTTTCTTGAATCATCTTTGATGTCTTAGAATGGCCAAAGTGACCAGCTAATCCACCCTCATGTGCTTCTCTAACAATGGACTCTCTTAAAGAGCCTTGTGGTATGCAAAGTTGTTTGCCATAGTAAAGAAAACCATCTCTTATCAAAAACATTCTTTGTGGACCTTCCAAGCATCTCGTCCAAATGACTCCAAAGTCTGGATCAGCCTCATAAAGTTCCTTAATATGGTCGAATCCGAATACATTAGTTTGCATGATGGAAAGCACACATGGTCTTCTACTAAGAGCATCAGCAACTTGATTTAGTTTTCCAGCCTTGTGCTTGATCACAAATTGAAAATTCTGAAGGAACTCTACCCATTTTGCATGCCTCGCATTGAGTTTTTGTTGATGATTAAGATACTTTAGCGCCTCATGATCAGAATATAGAACAAACTCTCTGGGCAGCAAGTAATGACTCCAATGTTGCAAAACTCGAACAATAGCATAAAACTCTTTCTCATATGTGGAATACCTAAGCTTAGGTCCACCCAACTTCTCACTAAAGTATGCAATGGGTTTACCTTCTTGACTAAGGACTCCTCCAATGCCAACACCTGAAGCATCACATTCTACTTCAAATAGATCATTAAAGTTTGGTAACTGAAGGATAGGAGCTTGTGTCATCTTATTCTTGATCAATTCAAAACTCTTTTGGGCAGCTTCATTCCACTTGAATATGCCTCCCTTCAAACACTCAGTTATAGGAGCAACCAACGTGCTGAAATCTTTAATAAACCGTCTATAGAAGGACACCATTCCATGAAAACTCCTTATGTCTGAAATTGACCTAGGAGTTGGCCAACTTAAGATTGCCTCTATTTTGCTTGGATCAGCTTGAATACCAGCACTAGTTACTATGTAACCAAGGAAGCAAACGTTATCAGCATAAAAGATGCACTTCTTGAGTTGTGCATACAACTTCTCCCTTCTTAAGGTTTCAAAAACCTTCTCCAAATGTTTCTCATGTTCGAATTCCTCCTTGCTAAAAACTAAGATATCATCAAAGTAAACAACAACAAACTTCCCCATGAATGGTCTAAACACATGAGTCATAAGTCTCATGAATGTGCTCGGAGCATTAGACAAACCAAAAGGCATTACCAACCACTCACACAAGCCTTGGGTAGTCTTGAAGGCAGTCTTCCATTCATCACCTTCTCTCATACGAATCTGGTGATATCCACTCTTCAAATCAATCTTGGAAAAGATTTTAGCACCATGCAATTGATCAAATAGATCGTCTAACCTAGGGATTGGAAAGCGATACTTGATGGTGATTTTGTTGATTGCCCGGCTATCAACACACATCCTCCAGGTTCCATTTTTCTTAGGAACAAGCAAAGCGGGTACAGCACAAGGGCTAAGGCTCTCTCTTATTAAGCCCCTCTCTAGTAACTCTTCAACTTGCCTTTGGAGTTCAGCTTGTTGTGTAGGATTCATCCTATAAGCAGCTTTGTTCGGCAAAGAAGCCCCAGGTATAAGGTCAATTTGATGTTGAATATCACGCATAGGTGGAAGTTCTAATGGGACATCCTCAGAGATCACATCATCAAACTTAGTAAGTAGCTTTTTGGCTCGTGCATCTAACTCTTTCTCCTCCTCTTGTGAGTCTTCTATAGCTATTGCAATATACAATGGCTCTCCTTTATTAATGTGGCCAACAACTTGTGATCTGGTCAATAAGGCATCATCACCCATGGGTTTGGTCTTCTTATTAAGCTCTCTTGGGTGCAATGGTTTCAAAGTTATCTTACGTCCATCAACAATAAATGAATAGGTGTTAAGGTATCCATCATGATGAGCACGCCTATCATATTGCCATGGTCTGCCAAGTAATAAGTGGCAAGCATCCATACTCATTACATCACACCAAATCTGGTCTTTATAGATTTTACCGATTGAAAAAGAGACCAAACATCTTTTTGTGATCTTCATACCTCCACCATCTTGTAACCACTTAATGTTGCAAGGCTTGGGATGTTTCTCAGTCTTCAAACCCAATTTAGTCACCATCTCTTCCGAAACAGCATTAGTGCAACTTCCACCATCAATAATCACAGAACATACCTTGCCATGTGAAGTACACCTAGTGTGGAAAAGTGTTTCTCTTTGACATGACTCTTCATCTTTATGTCCAGCATGTAAGCTTCTCTGAATAACTAAACAAGCACCTTCATCGGCTTCAATTTTGGCATCCTCACGTTCCTCATCAACTTGATCAGATTCTTGGTTGTCTTCATGATCAGCCCCATCTTCTTCCTCAACTATCATAATAGGCTTTCGATTGGGACAATCAGCTTGTAGATGGCCAAAACCGTGGCACTTAAAACACTTTCTCCTAGTTGAATCCCCTTGAGGTTTCTTCTCATCACTCTTAGCATTAGTTGAATTAGAAGAATTACCTCTATGAATTGCCTTGGAATTCCCAGCACCAATATTATTATTCCCCTGGTTAGAATAGTTCTTCTTGGGGTAAGATCTTTTCGGCTCCTTTTGTTGCTGTTCAACATTGATAGCAAGTTTTCGCACATCATTAAATGTCCAATAAGGTTGCAGTCGAATAGCATCTGCGATGGAAAGCTGCAACCCACCAATGTACCTTGCTATAGTTTGCTCCTCATGTTCTCGAGTATCACACTTAATCATGAGATATTCAAACTCCCGAGTATAGTTTTCCACGGTTAGGTCTCCTTGACGAAGATTATAAAACTTCAGATAGTTTTCTTGCTTGTATGTATCAGGAATAAAACGTCTACGCAGTTCTCTTTTCATCTTCTCCCACGTTCGAATCTTTCCACGACCTTCTCTTTCTCTTTCTCGTTTAAGATTCTCCCACCAAAGTGATGCATATCCTTTAAGCTTGATGGCAGCAATCTTCACCTTTTTCTCCTCAGAGTAGTCCTTGAACTCAAAGATTCGTTCAACAGTGAGTAACCAATCCATAAACGCATCCCCTTGGGCTTTTCCATCAAAATCAGGAACATCAACCTTCACATCATCTCTTTTCTCCCTTATATGAGGCCTCCTTCTTTTTGGATGATCAAATTCATCATCTTGTCGTCTCCTAGCAAAATCAGAATTATCGCTAGAGTCATCTTCATCAACATCATGAAAGGGATTAATATCAGACCCTTCGTTATCATCCTTAGGAATCCTTCGTCGTTCTTGCCTTTGGTAACGTCGAAGTTGTGTTTGTAATTGTTGTATGGTCCTTCTCATCTCTTCCATCTCCATGTCACGATCCGCTGCTCTTCCGTCATCTTTTTGAACCCAACGTCCTCTTCTTGCTTGTATATTATTAGCCATGGTACTCCTCAACTGAGCTCTGATACCAAATTGATGTGATTTTTCGAGTTAACAAAGAACCAATCGACCAGGATCAATTCTTGAAGCGATTTGATGGGCAGATTCAAGAAACGGGCGTATCTCAAGTTATAGGCGTTGGATTAAAGTGATTCAAAAGCTATGTGAAAGATGACAATCTGAACTATAACAATAACTATTGAATGGTTTAAATCAAGTAAGTCTTGAAGGCGGAATGATGGAAAGAAAATTAGGGTTCTGGATATGAACTAGAACGAATTTTAATCAAGAAACGCGTTCTTGAATGATCAAGAACAAATAAAGTTCCTAAGTCACCACTTGAAATCAACTTACGTGATAAAGAAACACCACACGTTATTGAAAACAAGATAAAGACTATCACCACCTTGCTTGGAACCAAAAACAAGGATAAAAAAGACCAAATAGAGAAAATAACTCTATTGCAAACTAGGGTTTATGCTAAAAAACGTGAATCGTGTTTAACAAAGAATAAGAACCCTTTATATAGGCCTAGGGTCTCTTCTTTGATGACTACAAATCCTTATTCTACTCTAGAAAGGAAATAGCTAAAACAAGGAAAGTAAAATCCCTATTCTACAAGGAAAGGGGAAAGTAAAACCTACTAGAGCAAGGAAAACAACTAATCCTAATTTAAGAAGGAAATAATTTTAACTTGGCTTCTTAGGCTTGAAATCATCCTTGGGCTTCTTGAATTTGAAGACAAGTCCACATACCAATTCTTGGGTTCACAAGAGCTTGTTATTGACACCCTAAATAACAAAAGCCCAATATAGCTTCTTGATTTTCATCATTGCCTCCCAAGAAGCGCACAATTTAACGTCGCGGCACGACGTAATGTCACTTTTGATGCTAAGGTCCGGTGCCATGTTTCAACCGGTGAGCATCAACAACCTTGTCTCCATCAACCATCCAATGGTAGTGCTTTACCCGATGGCCATTCACCTTGAAGGTACGCGTCCCATCGTCGATCTTTAACTCCATTGACCCATTGGGTGACACACTCACCAAAGTAAAAGGGCCGGACCACTTGGATTTTAACTTGCCCGGAAAGAGCTTCAACCTTGAATTGAACAGCAACACCGAATCACCCGGTTGAAAATCTCGCTTCAGAAGTTTGACATCATGATAGTGCTTCATCCTTTCTTTATACAAACTCGCACTCTCATAGGCATGATACCGAAACTCATCCATTTCATTCATTTGAAACAACCGCAGCTTGGTTGCTTCGTCCCAATTCATGTTCAATTTTTTTAATGCCCACAAAGCTTTGTGTTCAAGTTCAACAGGTCGATGACAAGCTTTACCGAATAACAACCGATAAGGAGAAGTACCAATGAGTGTCTTGAATGTTGTTCTATAAGACCAAAGAGCATCATCAAGCTTAGATGACTAATCAGTTCTGTTTGCATTAACCGTCTTGGCTAAGATGCTCTTTATCTCCCGATTGGAGACTTCGACTTGCCCAATAGTTTGGGGGTGGTAAGGAGTTGCCACCCTGTGCCGCACTCCATATTTCTCCAAGAGATTAGCGAATTGCTTGTTGCAAAAGTGAGTGCCACCATCACTAATGATTGCCCTTGGAGTGCCAAACCTTGTGAATATGTTTCTTTTGAGAAATTTGGTGACACTCTTGCCATCATTGTTGGGCAATGCTATAGCTTCAACCTACTTGGACACATAGTCAACCGCAACAAGGATGTATCACATACCATGAGAACTCACAAATGGGCCCATAAAGTCGATGCCCCACACATCAAATAACTCAACCTCCATGACAAAATTCATTAGCATTTCGTGCTTCCTCCCAATTGACCCTTGGCGTTGACATTGGTCACAAGATTTCACCATCAAATTTGCATCATGATAAAGGGTGGGCTAATAATAGCCACATTCAAGCACTTTAGCTGTTGTGTGGTTCCCACTGTGACGTCCCCCCACGGGAGAGTCGTGGCAAGCTTTCAAGATTTCCATGGCCTCGGATTCGGCCACACATCGTCGAATGATGTTGTCGGCACAAGTGCAGAATATATAGGGCTCATCCCAATAGTATTGACGACTATCTCTCAAGAATTTCTTCTTTTGATAAGCCATGATGTCATCGGGGATAAGACCCGTCACCAAGAAGTTGGCGATATCTACATACCAAGGGGCAACCTCACAAGATACAGCCAAGAGCCTCTCATCGGGGAAAACATCATTTAACTCAAGATTTCCAGTCGGTCTCCCAGCTTCCTCAAGTCTAGATAGATGATCCGCAACTTGGTTTTCTCAACCTTTTCGATCTTTGACCTCAAAGTCAAACTCTTGCAACAACAATACCCAACGAATCAACCGTGGCTTTGCATCTTTCTTTGTCATCAAATATCTTAAGGCCGTATGATCCGTATGAACAACCACTTTGGATCCAAGTAGATAGGCCCGGAACTTCTCAAACGCGTAGACAATGGCTAGAAGCTCTTGCTCGGTAACAGTATAATTCATTTGATCTCCATTGAGGGTCTTGCTAGCATAATAAATTGGGTGCATGATTTTGTTGTGCCTTTGCCCAAGCACCGCACCAATAGCAAATCCGCTTGCATCACACATGAGCTCAAATGGCATTGACCAATCCGGAGATACAATAATTGGAGTAAAGGTGAGCATTTCCTTCAGCTCATTAAATGCCTTAAGGCACTTCTCATCAAATGCAAACTTAGCTTCTTTTTCAAGAAGCTTACACATCGGGTTGGCAATCTTGGAGAAATCTTTGATGAACCGCCGATAGAAGCCGGCATGTCCCAAGAAGCTACGAACCCATTTGACAGAGATTAGTGGAGGGAGCTTGGCTATAACATCAACTTTTGCTCGGTCTACCTCAATACCCTTTTCGGAAATCCTATGGATAAGGACAATCCCTTCCTTCACCATGAAATGACATTTCTCCCAATTAAGTACAAGGTTGGTTTCTTCACACCGCTTTAATACCTTACTGAGAGTGGCAAGACATTCGTCAAAAGAGTCACCAACAACCGAAAAGTCATCCATGAAGACTTCCAAGAAGTCTTCCACAATATCCGAGAAAATAGACATCATACACCATTGGAAAGTAGCTGGGGCATTGCACAAGCCAAAAGGTATGCAGCTGAAAGCAAAAGTGCCATAAGGACAAGTGAAAGTGGTTTTCTCCTGGTCCTCTAATGCAATGTTAATTTGGTTGTACCCCGAGTAGCCATCCAAAAAGAAATAATAAGCTCTCCCGGCTAGCCGATCAAGCATTTAATCAATAAAAGGCATAGGGAAGTGGTCTTTACACGTCGCGGTGTTGAGCTTTCGATAGTCCATACACACTCTCCATTCGGTAACTGTCCTTGTAGGAATCAACTCATTCTTGGAGTTAGGGACAACGGTGATGCCCCCCTTCTTTGGCACACATTGCACCGGACTAACCCATGGACTATTTGCAATTGGGTATACAACACCCACATCCAACCATTTGATTATCTTTTTCTTGACCACTTCTTGCATAGGAGGGTTTAGCCTTCTTTGATGCTCTACACTTGATGAACTATCCTCCTCAAGTTCGATTCTATGTTCACAAATACCGGAGGGAATCCCCCTAATATCCGCAATAGTCCACCCAATAGATCTTCGATAAGCCCGCAACACTTCAAGCACCTTTTGAGTTTGTTCCTCATTTAACAAAGATGAGAGAATAACCGGTAAAGTATTATCTGGGCCAAGAAAAACATACTTCAAATGAGAGGGAAGTAGCTTGAGCTCAAGTTTTGGAGGCTCAATAATCGAAGGCTTAGCCGGAGGAGTGGTTCTTTTATCAAGATCAAGAGATAATTTCTTCGGCTCATAAGAGTACGAACCCCGGCCAATGAGAGAATTAACTGTTTCAATATACCCCTTCATGTCATCCGCCTCGAAGTTCACCAAAATAGCCGAAAGTGTTTCGTCAAAGTTCTCCTCCTCGAACTTATGATCCACCGCTTCGTCTACTACATCGAAAGAATCAATGACCGAAATGCTCTCATAAGCACTAGACAATTTTAACCCCTTTCTAGCTTGGAAAGTTACCTCTTCATTGTTGACACCTAATTTTGGACCTCTTTTTTTTCTTTTAATTAATTTCACTATGCTTCTCAGTCCTGAAAATTCGCCAGAATGAGTTTGGAATATTTTCGCTAATTATTACACTATTTTTCGAGATATGTTTCTCTTAAGTTGAGGACATTTTTTATTGTTTCCTAAAAATTACCAAAACATCATATTTTTATAAGTAAAATTACTAAACATCATTCTTTACAATTAAATCAAAAAAAAAAAAAATAGTGTTGATATTCCTATATCGATATTGACATTGGCATTTTTTCTTTAATCCTATTTATTACTATGTTAATCATCGTTTATTCTATTTTAAAACTAAATACGTATATTAAATTACTTGTATTATAATTTTCATATGTACAAATTTTTGAGAATTAATTAGGACAAAGAAGCATATTTTAATTAATTCAAAAGGGAAAGGAATTGGGATGATTAAGTTCATCTATTGAATTGGGCCAATTCTCTTCTACCCTTATACAAAATCTGTGGCCCAATATTAAACCCCACAGACCCAAAACGCCCCAGCCCAATATTAAACCCCACGGACCCGAACCGACCCAACCCACTAAAACAAATAAATCAACTAAGTCCCTAAAATCAGTAACCAAACAGCCCTTTCTTCTAAATCAACAACCCTAACCAAAACGTTCCTCTCTCCTCTCTCTTCAACCTAACCATGGCTGCCACCCCTTCCACCCCGTCACGTCCGTCACCTCACCACCACCACGCCCATATCCCACAAAATCCGCTACCTACGCCCCTCTTCTCTTTTCTCACACTCCATCTCTGAAGTTTGCAGGAACCATGTGCGATTTCAGCGGATTTTGGGGTAAGTCCCATCCCCATTTTCATCATCTCATCTGTTGAAAAATGTCTCCCAAAATTTCCCCCCTTTTCCTTATTTTTAAACTTCGAATTCAAGCTGTTGAAACCCTCAGTATTTTTCTATAAATACAGACCCTTGTGGGCTGTTTTGAACAAGTTTCAAGGGTAGAAAATCCCATTTAAGTTAACAAGGTTCAAGTGTTGGAAATTCCTCTTGAATAACCAAAAAAAAATAAAAATATCTCATCTGTTTTCTTAAAAAAAAAAAAAAAAACTTTTTTTTAAGTTGCTGGTCTGAAAAATTCTCTTTTAACTATACTTTTGTTTTTGTCGAATTCTTGGTGGTTCTCGGCTAAACAAGCTTCTCAAGCGGATTCGGAGACTCGACGACGTTAGCCTCAGTTCGCTGTCACAAAGATGGTCGGTGTCTCTCCTTTCATCCTTATTTATTTATGGAAACTTGAATATGTGAAAGTCCTAGGGTCCTTGTTTGGATTGAGGTTTTTCTATATAGCTTCAGCTATGTGGTTGTTTTAGTCGATGCCCGTCCCTTTATTTTCATTCCATTCTGATTCATGTAATTAAATTGCAGAAGTTTGAGCATGTGTTGCTAAATTTAAATTCTGTTTTTTAGGTGTTTTTCTTGAAATATGTTTTCATTATTCTTTATAGAAATCAGCATATTAAGTAACCTGAGGAGTATTGCAAGTCATAAGGGTATATCAATAATACTTGGAGTAAAATGACATATGAATGTATGATCGCTTGAATATTTAGTTGTTTGTCGAGTATGTGTTAGTTAGCAGCTCTGCTTCTCTCTGTCACTTCGATTCTTAAAGTTGTGAAGCCTTAGCCTTTGTTGTTTTATTTAAGCAAATTGATATTCAGTATGTTTATATTTTGACGCTGGTCATTTTTTCGAGTCGTCGTTTGCTGCACCTTGAACTTATGTAAAAAACTAGGTTCTGCGATCTTTAATGAGTATCCTGTTTTCGATCTGCTAGAGCCATGTTCTTTATCGAATTCTACTTCTGGAATCATGTCTCAAGGCTTATCTTTTAGATGTGTTGAACCAGCACTATTCTTATAATTCTATGCTGTATTTTAGTAAACCGCGTACTAAGCTTCTTCTTTTTCCTTGTTTGGTGGTGTTTGAACATCAGATTAAGAGCATGAGTGTAGTTTCTGCCCTTTTTCTTAGTTCGAGTCTGTCCTGTTCAAATGTTTTCAAGAATCAAGCTTTAAAATCTCTTTCTTTAGTTAAGGTTTTGAGTATACAAATTCTATGCTTGCTTTATTTTTCCCTTGCTAATTAGATACTGGTTCACTAAAAGAATAGAAACATGTAATAAGTCAAGGATGCTTTGTTTTTCATCAGGGAGTCATATCAGCAAGTTTATTTGCAATTTTTACATCATGTATGCCTTCTCACATTCTTAGTTGTTAAATTTGTATACCATGCCCTGTTAAGAAGTATAACTCTTAATCTAGATCTCATTTATTTTCTCAAAAGTTTCATTTTGAAGTTCAAAGAAATAATAGTCCTCCTTGTGTATCTGTTAATCCCACTTGTTCCCTGCTAATAGTGTGAGACGACTTATTGGTCAAAGGATATGGTTGAAATACAAATTGTTTCACTTTTATAATAAGAAGTTAGTCTATATTTGGTTAATGTGACTAGAGAAGCCTAGTAAAACTTGGCTGCTACATTATCCTTATCAATGGCTGTAATATTTTGGCCAAACAGCTTGCTGTTTTGGGCATGTATTATGCTATCTTTTGAAAGTTGTCATACTTTAATGGAAAAAAAAAAGACATTACTACTGCTACATGTCGCTGTTACTTGCATTTGCTGTGTTTAAGATAAATCTTGCCAGGTTTTGGGATAAAGCTGTTGCATTCATTAAAAAGAAATAGACTCACACTTGATTAAGGGATTGGTTTGGCATTTGCTGCTGGTTCTGGCCTTGGCTACTGTTTTGATATAAAAAAGCTACTGTTTTTTTTACTAGGTCACCTACTGTTTTTGGGTTAAAAAATTTGCTGTTTTTGATATAAAAAAGCCACTGTTTTTTTTTTTTCTAAAACAGCTACTGTTTTTTTTGGGGTGTTTTGGTTGGGGAAAATTACTGGTTTAAGGTAAAAAAAAAAAAAAAAAAAAAAACTGGAATCTGTATTTTCTTTTAGATAAGTTCCGAGTGTTCAAATGGCCATGTTCTCTTAGTCTCTGAAATGGTTAAAACTCATCCCAACGTACCGGTTGCGCTTAAAATAGGTTAATTAGCATGTAAATGCACCTCTCTTGTGTGGTTAAAATTCTTGCTTTTTTTTTTTTTTTATAAAAAAAAAACCATCTTTTACTTCAAAAGTGATGTGTTAGTCTAGCTAAGAAAATAAATTGTTTAGGTGTATCTTTTCTAGAATACGGTCATCTCGTTCGTTAGAATCTTTAATATCTATGTTGCACATCTAGAACAAACTTAGACTTGAAAACGAGCCTTCGGTCTATCCTTTGATATTGTTTCCTGCTCAAATCATGACTTGGGGAATTTTGCTTATCTAAACATGAAAGCCAAACTTGTGTTGAGAATCTGGAAATAATGGCTGTCAACTCTTTCTCTAGAAAAACCTTTGCATAACGAGTACGCGCCAAACATAATTTCTATGCTAAAATCTGGTTCAGCGTGTTGTGTGTTCCGGTATGTTTTATGGGTTAGAAATGAAGTCCTAGGCCTTGAAATTTTACATTAACAGCGGGCCATTACATATTCAAGTTAGATCACATCTGTTAGCTTTTCTTACGGGTTAGGCATGCTTTCATCCTTCCTTCTTTGTTGTGATTCATACTGGCTTTGCTCTAAGTTTAGTTGGTCTATAGTGTTATACTCAGTCGGAATGGATCCCTAGCATTGTTGCAAATAAATTGAGGTGCTGACTGGGTGTGAGAAGAAGAGTCCTTACTTAAATGAATATGTCCCAAAGGGGAAATCCCAAACCTCCACACCATGTCTCTCATGTGGATTCATAATTGTCCTCCTGATACTTTTACTATGGAACCCTTCCACAAGAGAATCAACAGTACTTCCCATTCGTAGTTTTCAGCGGAGGCATTTGTACTTGTGGATTGGGATATGACTCAACTAGTGATGACCATAAGATCCTTAAGATTGATCTCACAGCATGCAGTGAAATTCTAGTGTTGAAACATGGTTCCTGGACAAAACTTTGATAAACATCCGAGTATCCTACTGGCACTTATCCTGTGTTGTCTAATATGGACTCTTTGGCATTTGCGCATGGAGCATTTCATTGCCTTGATTTGTCAGTGAATAATTTTGTGGTTTCATTGAATTTCAAATGAGGTGTACGGACAGATACTGTTGCCAGTGAAATTCTAGTGTTGAAACATGGTTCCTGGACAAAACTTTGATAAACATCCGAGTATCCTACTGGCACTTATCCTGTGTTGTCTAATATGGACTCTTTGGCATTTGCGCATGGAGCATTTCATTGCCTTGATTTGTCAGTGAATAATTTTGTGGTTTCATTGAATTTCAAATGAGGTGTACGGAGAGATACTGTTGCCAGTGGAGTTGTTGTTGATATATTTAGGGATGTTCATGGTTCGGTTTAATTTTGACCTATAAAGAAGGCAAATATCTGTTGCCATTGATGTGATTCTGATAGCAATAGTGCTTCCTCCGTTCATTTTGTGGCTTGACACTGTCCACAAACTGCTATGCAAAAGTTTCCATATCTGAGGGCAGTGACATGAGCAGATTTGAGCCATTTTGCTGCTGCAATTTGAGGCCAACGCTGCTGCGTTTTTTGGCCATTTTCTACTGTGTTTTAGGCCATTTTCACCCCATTTTAGGACTGATTTACTGCCTGCATTTTGGCCAACTGATTGCTGTGTTTTTGAGGGTGAAAATGCCACATTTTTGAAACATTTTGGGGGCAAAAAATGCTGCTGCACATTTGAGCTGAACTGTTACCACGTTATTGTGCCAAAACGTTGCTGCGCTTTAAGGCATCGTGTACCACATTTCGATGAAAATGGTTGTTGTTACACTTGATAAGTATAGCTACTGAGGTATCTTTGGCTAATTGTTGGTGTCTAGCTGAAACGGATGTTCTTTAAGAGGCTACACTTGGTTTGCAACTGCTGCTATATTTGTGGCTAAGCTGCTGTTTTAAAAAAGAAATGGATATTGCACTTGAATTGCTGTCTAAGAACAATTGCTGCTACTTGAGCTAATTCATTGGCATGTGCTGAAGGGAAGAATAGATACTACATCTTGATATGCCTGCTACTACATTTTCTAAATGCTCAAGGCTGCTAAGCAGCTGCTGCATCCTTTTTTTTTTAGATCACATACTACACTGATCTGAACAGTTGCTTCATCCCGATATTTTCAGCTGCTACGCTTGGTGAAGAATCCTTCTGATCTGAACTTGATACTACGCTTAGGGCCGATGAAGAGTTGTTTAACTTGAGGCCTCACTTCTAAAAGAACGGATTTCCATACTTGATTGAAAGTTAACTGATTTGAACACTTAAAACTTGCATAAAAAGGGAGTGGGACTGCTATACTCAAGTTCGGGTGTAATTAATATGCTAAATTATTTTTTCCTTATATGTTATTTTTTTTCTTGCATTCGATTCTTTTATCTAGCTTTTAATAATTAGAGTTATATGGATTCCTTTTTTTCTTGTTGAGAATTATTTCTAATCCTTATCTTTATTTTTTTTCTTTTTCATGAGCAACTTTGGGAGCATTTGGAGTTCTGGCAACTCTGGATTTTGCCCATATCAAAGAGCGGCCAGCAGCAGATTTATTTGCTCGTGTCTAGCAGTCCGACCTCGTCCACGTCTCGAGTCTCCGTCCTTCTTCCTTATTCAAAATTTCAAACCTCCATAGTGTTTGATACATGCTATTTATATTATTTGACTAACACTCTTGTGAATTTGTATTTTTGTAGTTTTGTAGTTTTGTTTTGAACACATAACTTGACTTAAGTATATTAGATATTGAACTTAGTGTATTTATTCGGATTAGGCGTATTAGAGTAGTCACATAAATGAGGTCAACTTTTTTTTTCAGGTCGTAAGAAATTGGATTTTTCTAAAAGGTGAAATTGGAGATTTCTTTCGAAATAAAGAATTTGCTAACAATGTTTTTTTTTTCTTCTTTCAAGTGTTTCAAGCAAGAGCTAGGCATATTCTATGCGATGGCCCACACATGAATTTTTTAGAAATAAGAAAAAATGCCGGTTTTGGAGGATAAATAATAAATAAGAATTTTAGTGACTCAAAACATCTTGTTATTTTTAGAATTCGTTCTTTTGCACTAACGTCGAGAAAGCTTTATCTTCCAAGTTGAAAACAAGAAAAATCATATTAGGCTTATGTGTAGTGGTCAAGTTATTTTACAAGAACTACAAGGTACGTACTTATTTTAATACACATATACTATCTTTTTTTTTTTTTTTAAAATTAATCTTTTCATTATGCGTGTACTTATCTATATCATAGTACTTATACATATTATTATATTTTTCATGGCTATTTCTAAAAGTATACCTTTTACACTATATTTTTTTTACATACGATAAATATACTTCATGTATATATATTATTTTCTCATAAAAAATATACATTTTCATACTCTACATTATATATACTGTCCTTATATACAACAATCATATTATACCTCATCTTCTAAAATATACGTACGTACTCTTTTGAAAACAATATATATATTCCTAATACAAATAATTTTACATCTTATCTTAATTACTTTCCTTTATTATAGGTGTACCAACATACTATTTTCATACGCGCATATCATACCTGTACTATCTTATTTTTTATTAATTCCCTTAGTCGTATTTTCATTATATGTACACATATAGTACTATCATGGCATCAATAATTGGTTTTTATTTTTTATTTTATTTGTTACCCATGATATACATATCACGTATATACGTTATTTTCTTATAATATATATATATATATATATATATATATAAAACTCTTATTCTATTATACATACCACTCTTAGATAAAACAAATGTCATACATATTTTCCTCATGCACACATTAGCATTAATTACTTCTTTTATCTATATACATTTTGCTCACATGGTTACAATTACATTAAAAAAATCCTTTTTTTTAATTTTTCAAATAGTTTTGAGAGAGTAGTTTCTTTTCCGTAATTCTTTAAATAGGTGATAATAAATAATTAGATAGTTCCCCCTCTAGTATTAATTAAACTAAGTTTAAAGACTGTCCTCGGATAGGCTCTGAGGGATGCTTAATACCTTCCCCTCGGAGTAAATAAAACCCTTACCTAGAATTTCACAGGTTTCAAAGACTAAAAAATGGAGTTTACCCTTTTTACAAATGGTTTCCTAATATTTCCTAAAATTAGGTGGCGACTCTGAAAATTTACAAAACCAGAGGAAACATGGTCATAAGTTGTGAACTAGTTTTAACCCGTTAAAAATAGGGCATGACATTCATCATTAACCCGAAATTTTATTTCATTCTTTTCTGAGTCCATTAGAGCTCTCCCGGTGGCAAGAAATGGCCTTCCCAAGATAATTGGAATTTCTTTGTCAACCGCACAATCAAGGATGACAAAATCTGCCGGTAATAAGAATTCCCCCACTTTAACAAGAATGTCATCAACAACTCCTACCGGTCTTTTGATGGTTCTATCGGCCATTTGGAGACGCATGCTCGTTGGTCTAGGTGTTCCCAAACCGGCTTGCTTATAGATATCTGGCTAGTGGCATCAAATTAATACTAGCCCCATTGTCACATAAGGCACGAGCAAAATCATGATGATCGATGGTGCAAGGGATAGTGAAAGCCCCGAGATCTCCCTTCTTCTCAACCTTTGATGACAAAATAATAGCGCTCACACGGTGGGTGACTCCCGCCGTATCATCCTTGATTAATCTTTTCTTCGTCAGCAAATCCCGACATTTCTTGGAATGCATCAAGAAATGGGATATTCATTGATAACCCTTTCAATTGGTCGTAGAAGCGTTGGCACTTGGCATACTCCGTTCTTTTCATCAATCTTTATGGGAACGGGGGAGGAGATTTATATGTTTGAGTCAAGGGTTTAATTGCTCCCGTGACCTTGCTCTTTTGGGTGCTACCACTGGTAGCTTTTTCAACACTTGTCTCCTCGTCACCCTTGAGAACAATAGGGTGTGCTTCCTTCTCTTTCTCAACAATAATAGGCACTTCAATTGGTGCCTCAATTTCTTCTTCAACTTCTTCCTCAATAACCTCATCAACAATCGGCTCGACAATGATAGGTTCAACCACTCTCTGATTTACCGCATTAAGGATCTTTCCACTTCTAGTAGAAATAGCTTTGCATGAGGCAATGTGATCACCTCCACCACCCCCTGGGTCTGGAATTGTGCCGCTAGGAAGGCCCCCTCTTTGTGGTGGATATTGCTCACGAGAAAGATCTCAAATTTGTGACTCAAGTTTATGAATCGAAGCGGTGTGAGAGCCTACCACTTCGGTCAAATTTTCCATCTTCTTGTCACTCTTATGCTGGTTTTCCAATATCTTTTCAAGCATAGATTCCATTCGAGAGGTCCTTTGATCATTGGAAGGACCTTCTCGCCAATTTTGAGAGTTAGAAGTACGGCCCTTTGGTGGAACATAGGCATTCACGTTCCGATTACTATAATTGTTGTTGTTGTAATCCCTCTTGTCCGAACTACCATATTCATTTCGACCATATTGATTGCTTTGTTGTTAGGGTCTCCATTTCTTTTGATAACCCCCTTGAGAGTGATCAATATAATTAGCATCCTCACGTTGTGGCTGCCCCTCTAGATAAGCTTCCTCCGAGACTTGGTACATTCCGGGAGCATGAGATGGCATCTCTTCGACAACATTCACACTTTTAGCTTCTTTCTCCGTAAGCCTCTTTGACAACAAATCCACGGTGGTTTGCAATTGAGCAAAAACATGATCTCGCTCATGATTTTCTTTGGCCACCGCGGCAGCAGAGGGACTACCATATAACATGATTTCACTATCACTTGAGTGCCAAGCTTGATTGTGGGTGATGAGCTTATCGAGCAACCTGGTGATGCTGACAAATGATTTGTCCATGAAGCATCCCCCAGCTACAGTGTTGACAGCAATATGATTTATTGTATCTAACCCCTTGTAGAACTTCTTGGTGAGAATAGCATCCGGAAACGCATGAGTTGGAGATTGAGCTAGATAGTACTTGAAACGCTCCCATGCCGAATATAATTGTTCCCCCGGAAGTTGTTTGAACTCAAAGATCTTATCCCGAAGCTCAACCTTTTTGCTTGATGAGAACCACTTCTTCAAAAATGTATTGGCTAACTCGCTCCAGGTATGAATAGAATTGCTGGGGGAGCTTTTCATACCATTCCCTTGCTTGGCCAGCTAAGGAATATTTAAAGACCCGTAACCGAAGTGCATCAGCAGAAACAACACCTTGGGATTGTTGAGCACACACATGCAAGAAGTTCTTCAAATGTCGGAGTGGACAATCCTCCGAAAAATTTCGAAAATAACCTTCAAGTTTCAGCAGCTGATAGTTAGAACTATCAATTTTGAAAGTAGCATTTCCAGTTCTAGGAGGAACCACAACAGAAGCATAATCAGCTTCATTGATAAATTTCGCAAATATATTCTCATCCTTATCCTCTTCTGGTGCAGGTGGGTTCACTTGGAGTCCACCTTGGTTTCCTTGATTCCGATTCTGTCTTCCTGCCATGTTCACCTGGTTCACCACAACAACAAACAAGGTGTGATGGAATAGAAAAAGTTTTAAAGAATAGTACACAACAATCAGTAATTTCAAAACCGTATTCCCCGGTAACAGCGCCAAAATTTGATACGCTCAAATTACACCTATTAATGGCGTAAAGCGGACGTTGTCAAATATAGTAACCCAAACAAGGTTGGGGTCGAATCCCACAGGAAATATGGAGAGAAAAGAGTACTAATTGTATGCGATACTAGTCTTTAAAGGCTTTAATCCTATCCCGAATATTTTGAAAAGAGATTTGGTTTGTATTCGCTATTTTGAAGTGTTAGGAATTTGTGTGGATTTGGAGAACCAAAGTTGTGTCCCCGCGATGATTAGATGTTATGCTATGGGTGTCAATATGATATATTTCTAATGGGTCGGGGTTATGTATGCACTTAATCTCTAATGCACTTTCTAATATTTTCCAATAGTTAGAAAGTATTTCTTTTCATGATTTTCCCAAATGCAGAAAAGTTGTAAATAAAATTGATTAAAATGCCAAGTAGAACTCATCTTATCCCTAAGCGAGTTCATTAAACGAGGGTTAGCGCCCTGAGTCCTTGTTATATTATTTCAACTCACACCCTAGTTCATCTTTCCAAATAAACTAGGGTTTGTGCATGAACAAGTGTTTGCAACCACTAATGAACAATGAATGCGAGAAATAATAAAACACATCACAACCCATTATATATATATATATATATATATATATATATATATATATATATACAATGTTAGACACCCAGTACATAGCACCCATCATTTGGGTCCACAACTTTGATTAAAGAACTACTCACACATTATGGTCTCAAAAGTAGTAAGCAATAAATGAGACATAAAACTTACAAAGTGTGATAAAGATGATGGAAAATGGAATCTTGTTGTCTTCACTAAGCTCCAAAAGGGGAGTATTCAATGCTCACCCACCAATGGAACTTTGTTCACGTGGTTACAATAATAATTAGCTGCCAAAAAAAACCTAAAATGTTCTTTAAATAGGCTCCAAAAAACGCACAACAGCGACTGACAAAATTGCCCCCGATAGCAAGATCGACGGACCGTCGATCGTTCGACGATACGTCGATTTCTCCGTCCTTTGTACCTTCAGCAATGTGTTCCATTCGACGGTGCTGTCGACCAGTTCGACGCTCCGTCGAGTATTCCGTCTTTCTCTCTTCTTGTTAACAGATCCTGATTGACGACACAAACGATGAAGCATCGATCAGTTCGACGCTTCTCGATGTCTCCGTCCTTTGTCGTCTTCAACTTTGTCATCACTGAAAAATCAAGCTTATCGACGCTTCAAAGGACGGTTCGTCGGCTGATCGACGGAACGTCGATTCTTCATTTCTGGCCAATTTTTCCTTTGTTCTTTGCTTTTTGCTTTTGGGCCATTGTTTTCCTAAAACACAACAAAACATATTAATGAGAACCAGACTTACTTGAAAACAACCAAAATTCATAGTAAAAAGGCGTCGAATGTGCCACAAATTCGTGGCACATCAATTTCCTCTATTGACGGTGCCTCCGGATCCCCTAAACTTTAGAAAGATGATGTCGCGATGACGGTTCGAGGGGCCCCTACCGTGCTTGTGCCTTCGGAAATGCCTGCCCCTGCCAACAAGCTAAGTGATGCTCCTTAAGTTTGACTTCCCTGCGTGGAGTACTTTGTGAATTTGTTTTTGGGGCCATTTTAGAAAACAATCTTCTCTTTTACTTTGTGTACTTGGATTATGTCCGAGGTTTTCGGGGCTTTTTTGCTATGCTACAAAATTCACATGCTTTTTTTTATTGTGTTTTCCGTAATTGTTTGAATTAGGATTGATTACTTTCAGCTTACTCTAGTTATGTTGATATTCTTTGTGGCGGAGTGTTCGTGATTTACTCGGTCCTTTGAAGTGGAGCAGATCAACCAAGGAAATCCTTCCACTCTCAGGATTCCTTATCAGGACTATGCTCTGGCATGACCATGAACACTTGTGTTTAAGGTATGCGATGCCTTTTATGTGTCATCGCATTCGTGTGCGAGATGCTTAGGCGATTATTTTCCCCAATCCGGGAATGTTACTTTTGGCCGCGTTCATTATGATTGGGAATTTAAATCATACATATCATAATTAACGAGGGCCCCCCTTTGTTCGACTGCCGGTGAGGAGGACGTCTCGACCTCACCTTATTTCGGCATAAGGAAATGATACATTCACGCTCTAAGGTCAACTATCCGTGTCGTGTGTTCGAGGTGGATATTATCGGGTCCGGGAGGACACGTTCGTATCAACAAAGTCAGAGTATGAGAGGCTTTTCGGAGGCAATTTGAATCGCTTTATTCGATTTTCGCCTAATGCTTTGAATACATAATTGTTACTTAATAGCAAAACAAACAAAGTTAGCAAAAAATAAAAAACATGGGAAATGTCTTCGGCCGCGTCTGTCCTAGAAATTCTGTTGTGTCGCTATCTTTAAGTAATATGATGTTCAGTTGTTGCCTCATTAAAAACTGTGCCGACAAAAACCCATTGGGAAAAAGGTCGGTCAAGGAAATGAGTGCAACACGTATTTTCAGATCTTCATTCCAGCTTCTTCCGGATCAATCCCAGTCTTGGTTAACCCTAGTCTCAGCGTTAGTCCCAATCCTGAAATCATAATGGGTTACGAAAAAATATGAATTGGCAAAGAAGAAACTCATACCTTCGGGGGCTTTTAAGGCCTGATCGTATCGATGAAGTTGGCCGTAAATTCCGGCAAACAGGGGACTCGGATGGCTGCCCGAGGCTGGTAGGATAGCTCGTACTTGCTTACTTTAATCGACCATTTTGACAGTCGGCTTGAGATATTTTCGGCGCGGAGCAGCTCTTAAAGCAAGGTATCGGTCACAACAGTAACCGGATGGCACTAAAAATAAGGTCTCAGCTTTCGTGTGGCCGTGATCAGAGCCAGGACTAACTTCTCCGAGTCTAGATATCGTGGCTTAGCCCTGGTTAACGTTTTGCTGGCGTAGTGGATGGGAAGTTATTTTTTCGCTTCTACTCGCACGAGGGCGATGCTAATGGATATCTTCGAAATAGTTAAGTAAACAAATAACTTTTCTCTTTCCTCCAGTTTAGCCATTATGTGAGGGATAGCTAGTTAAGCTTTGAGGTCCCTCAGGCTTTGATCACATTCTTGCGTCCCTAGGAAGCGATGGTCCTTTTTAGTGAGCTTGAATAATTCATGACATCGGTCAGTTGCCCGGGACATGAATCTTCCTAAGGCTGCCACCTTCCTGGTTAACCTTTGAACCGTTTTGACATTGTCCAACGTATCCGGCATCGACCGGATAGCCTCTACCTTGTCCGGATTCATTTCAACCCCTCGACTCGAAATGAGAAAACCCAGAAACTTGCCCGACCTGACTCCGAAGGCGCACTTCTCCGGATTCAGTTTCATGCCGTGGCGTCGCAAAACGTCAAAGGTTTCGGCTAAGGTGTTACGTCCCGTACTTTATACATTGGGACAATCCGGATTAACTATGATACGTTAGGGCCAAGACCTTTCCGGGACATGAAGTCGGGACTTTTGACTTTCGATTTTATTTTGAGACATAAGTTGTACATGAAATTGTGGGCATGGAACACTTAGGAAAAGTTGGGACCAAAAGTCATATAGTTGGAAGTTGAAAATCATGCTAAAAAAAGGCCCTTTGGCCGTGTGGCTTTGAAATTGGTCCCACACATTTTGTGGCCAATTTTAAATGGTCCAACTCATGTGTGGGCCATGGACACTTGGAGGGTTCACTTAGGAGCTTAAAAGATGACTTCTAAGTCATCTTCTATCATTCTACACTTAGCAAAAAAATCAAGAAGTTGAAGAGCAACAACAACAACCATTCGGCCAAGCCTAAGAAAAACCAAGTCCAATTTTAGCCATCCCAAAAATATTTCTTTGGTGAAAATCCACTAATTGAAGGTCCCTAAGTAACGTGGAAGTGTTGTTGGAGGGATCAAACCATTCGTCTAGTAGATCGTAAACCCTAGCCTATTGTGGAGTTGAAGAAGAAAGGTAAGATTTGATCTTGTTTTATGTGTTGTGAATGTTTTATGCATGTTGTAGTATGTTATTATGGATGAAAATTGTGAAATATAGTAAGTTGGAGGTGAGCCGTGTATGGTGTGTATGGTCCTGTAGATGTGTGTGTTGTGATTGGGTTGATGAATTGATTTTATGTAGCATATTTAGTTGGGTAGTGTGGAGAAAAGAATAAAAATCATCAATATATGTATATGTGTAGTGTGGCCAAATGTATGTCATATTACATGACAAGAATGGGTTATGGTTGTGTTTTCGGGTTTGGGACTGTTTTCGGGAAAATTGGAGCAATTGTTGGATTGTTGGAAATATTGTATAAATTGTTTAAAATGTCCTTGAATATTGTTGGTATGGGTTCGGGTTGGTATTTGAATGTATGAGCGGTGATGTGGCTTGAATGTAAGCCGTCGAATTGAATATTGTGAATGTTGTTGAATGATGTAAAAGAGAGTTATTAATGTTATATTGCCTTTCGGATTGGTCATTGGGGTTGCTAGGTTGGTTATTGTTGTTGTTGTTGTTGTTGTTGATTTGGCCGAGTTAAATTCTCGGGGCTGGCCTATTTGCAGGGGAAATGCTGTCCAAATTTCTGTAGAATTGAGTGTTAGTTTGGAATAAATCGCCTAAGTGCCTATGTCTAATGTTTGATATTCGTTGACGTATTTGTAGACCTTGGGGAGCCCGAGGCGTAGGTTGGGATTAGTTTGAGTTGGGCTAGCTTGGAGTGCGTACGAGGTATGTAAAGCTCAAACCTTCCTTCTTTTGGCATGCCTTAGTTATAAATAGATTATGTCACGAGCCTCGAGGAAATTCTAAATTCGCAATCCGAGCACGTTATGACTCATATATATATTTCTTGGCATTCGTATGTTTGATGTGATGAAATACGAACCCTTATGTCTTCGAAATAATTGATTTTCAAATGTTGCACAAAAAGCCTTGTTTTAAAGAATTCCGTAATTCTGGACGCCGTATCTTTCACAGAAAGGCTCGGATTGCTCCGATATTTTCGTAGGAGTTTGCATGGCGTATGGTGAGTATGTTTTCCATAGACGGGCCCGGCTCGGGTCGATACCCGTCCGTGGGTCCCGCGACTTTCCTTTATGTAATTCGGAAGACTTTTGAAAGAATTTGGTATGACTATTATTTTGAGTCTCAAGTATGGTCATTTTACTTATATTTGAGTCCATGATAATGATTTTATGCATATGGTTACTCACGACTCTGCTCGTGCGTTATGTTATATCTTTCACCGAGTCCCGGGCCGGTTCTGTTGTCGTGCGCACTTTGATATACTCCGGTGTTATGCTGTGTTTATGGTTCACCGAGCCACTCATTAGAGGGTCGGGTTCCACTTATATTGGGCGTTATGCTGTGTATGGCGTTATGTTGTGTTATGATGTGTGACGGGGACACAGAGATGTGAAACCTTCTGGTGTTATGCTGTGTTGTGGCGCCATCGACGGGCGGGCGACCATATTTTCTGTGCCCTATGCATGACTTATATTTTGAGAGTAAACATTTTGATATTTTGGACTTGCACTTATTTTCTGTACTTCTATTTCGTTTATGCCTCAGATTTGTTTTCTGTATCTTCTGCTTTGCATACTCAGTACATATTTCGTACTGATCCCCTTTCTTCGGGGGGGCTGCGTTTCATGCCCGCAGGTACAGACGCACAGTTTGGTGATCCACCAGTTTAGGACACTCTCTTCTGCTGTTTGGAGTGCTCCTCTTATTCCGGAGCCTACATTTTGGTATATATACTCGTTCGTTGCATATGTATATATTTGTTCAGGGGTACGGCGGGGCCCTGTCCCGCCATATGATTCGGTTGGTCTGTTTAGAGGTCTGTAGACGTATATGTGGGTTTGTGCCTACTTCTGTACAGGTGTGTTTGTGTGATCCCACTCGCCATGGCAGCCTTGTCAGCGTGCATTTGTATATGTTTTGGGCCGTTGCGCCATTTGATAGCCTTGTCGGTTTCTGATGTATATGTACATATATGGTTGTGTTTGAAATGTGTCTGAGTCAGTTTGATATAATTTGAGGCAGCGTGTGATATTTGTGCCCGTATACACTATCTGTATGTAAGTCGGATTGGATGAGTGTGTTCGGGTGCCCAGTTCGGGCACTAGTTACGGCCTACGAGGTTGGGTCGTGACATAAGGACTCCAGGTGGGTCTTCGCTCGTCAGGACTTAACCAGCATGTCGTCGATGTAGATGTAACACTTTGTAAATTCGAGTTAAATGTGAAAACGTCTTGGAGAATCAGGACTCCATATTTTGTTAATGAAGAATAAGGCCAAAGAATATGGCCCGCATTTAAAAATACGACCCGTATTCTTAGGTGTATTTCACCCGCCTCCCTATGTTGTCCACTGTTTTGTTAATGTAAAATACGGCCAAGGAATACGACCCGTATTTCTGGGGCATATTTCACCCGCCTCCAGCAGTGTGTATATAAAGCGGGGTGCAGTTAATTTTATCACTTATTCACATTCTCATAAACCCTAAGGACGAAAATCTTTCCTCCAAGTCTTCAAATATTAAGGTAAGAACATCTTTAACATTATTAATCAATCCTAGCATTAAACGCATGATTCTTAACATGATTTTTGAATGAAAAACCTAAGGTTGCAAGGTAATCTTTCTCAAAGTGACTCAAGCTAAGGTTTTGGGTGTTCTTCGTTGTAAAAGTGAATTGTTGAATTATGTAAGGCTTAATTAAGGTATGTCTCTTTTGAAAACCTTATTTTGGATGCGTGTCTCCTTTTCAAAAGTTCTTTATTGAATAAAAATATGAACTTTTCATACTTTTAAACCCTATTTCATGCTTTGATTGTGGTTGGTGTGCGTGAGGGGACAAGCCCACATTAAACCTTAATTGTATTATACTGTATACATGTATACATAATTCTAATAGTTTTCCTCTATAAAAGATGATCATCAATAATGGCTAAGGGTTGGTAATGGTGTTTTATGATGAACTATGACAATTGAACCTTGTTTAAGGAAGTGGAAACGTTTTCAAGATTATCAATGAAATGATGTATCTTTGTAATGACATGATGAAATGAAATGCTAATTGATGATCTGACTACCTCGAGATGAATTGTGATTCGGCTTCTATGCTATGAACTTTGTTGTTGTGTTTGGCCTAGCTACTCGGGAGGAAGGGTAGTCACTATAGATCCTAGTGTGACAATTGCCTAGCCATTCGGGAGGAAGAGTGGCCACTGCGGGTTCGCTACCCGGGTGCGGTTTATGGCTAGCTATCCGGGAGGAAGGATAGCCATCGAGAACCTGAGATTCTGATGTGGTGCTTCTAAGCTGTTTAGGGAACCTCAAAGGTCATCCCTTCATTGTGATTGATTCTTGGACCTGTATTGGCATGTGTGATATCTTTATCTCTCCGAAAGTATTATTGATGATAATCTGACAAATTGAAAGGACATAATTGAAAGTTGTAAACTTGATAAAAAGGGACTCTCATTCGTTTTGACAAGCATATTGAACCAAGTTGAGTAACTGTTTTTACAATGATTTCACATGGTTTCCAAAACTGTTTTATTTATTTATTTATTATTGTGTCTTATTTTCTTATTACTTATTGTCCCCGATGCACTCACTGAGTACGAAGTACTCAGGCATACTATTGTTGTTTTTTATGGTATATTAGGTAACGAAGAAGAGCAGGTTCGTAGAGACTAAAACGCTAGGATAACTTGTTGTTGCTGTTGATGTGGTGAGCCTACATGCTCATTCGTGGGTCATCCTCTATTTATTCATTCCAGTTATTTATATTAGTTTTTCGGGCTACATCCCGATGATTAGACAATCATTCTTTAGTCTTAGGAGCTCCATAGTTTACATTCATTTCGTGGGTGGTTGAAGGATTATTGTTAAAGCTTTGGCTTTGCTGTTTTGACTAAGTTATACCTTTATCAACACTTCCGCTGATTTAATAATTGACATTTTTTTTATTGGTTAGTTGCTTATCTATACATTGCTTGCGTTTGAGTAACGAACCTTGTGGGTTCTAGAAGTTGAATGTTGCATATTTAGGTTCTTCCACGGTTGTTCATGACTTCGGATGTCAGTCACGTCTAGGGTGAGTTTTGGGGCGTGACCGTAGATTTCTATGGTTTTACCGATTTTCTTCTCGAACATTTTATAACCAACCTTTGGTAGGTAGACCCTGCATTTTTAAGACCGAAAGGCATAACGTTATAGCAAAAATTACCATGGTTAGTCATGAACGAGGTTTTCTCCCGATCATCCGGGTGCAAGCTGATGTGATTGTACCCCGAATAGGCATCCAGAAAACTGAGCAACTCATGACCGGCCGTGGCATCTATCGTTTGGTCTATTTGTGGCAACGCGAAAGAATCTTTAGGGCACGCCTCGTTCAAATCTTTGAAATCCACACACATTCTAAACTTGTTGAGTTTCTTGGGTACAACCACCATTTTGGCCAGCCATTCGGGGTTCTTAACAGGCCGTGCTGACCCTATGTTGAGCAAATGAGTCACTTTTTCGATGACGAACTGGTCCCTTATTGCCGATATGGGCCGTTTCCTTTGCCTGACTAGGACGTGATTAGGGTCCACACTCAATTTGTGGATGGCTATATCCGGGGGGATCCCTGTTATGTCAAGATGAGACCACGCAAAGCAATCAAAATTATGAGTTAAATAATTCAAAATTTCACTCCTGAGCCCAGGTGATAGATCCAAGCCCAGGTATACCTCATTTTCGGGACATTCTTCGAAAAGCTCCACACTCTCCAGTTCTTCGACTGTTGAATATGCGGGATCCTTATCTGGAGGTAAGAAGAAACCTTTCGGGAGAGCTTAACCCAGGCATTCTTTGTCGTCCAACCGCTCATTGTTTTCTCCGGATCCCTTGCCCGGGTTCGGCTGCTGTAATTGCTATTGATCCGCTGTTAATTTCCGGGGACCCACTACCGCCAACATATCTTCTCTTTGACTGTGGAAGTCGTCCCCCTTAAGTTCTTTGATCCCCCAAGGTGTAGGGAACTTGACTTTCTAGTGATAAGTCGAGGGAACGGCCTGCATCGCGTGTATCCATGGTCTTCCAAGGATCGCGTTGTAAGTCATATCCCCGGACACGACATCGAAGGTTATGATCTGCTTCACGCCGTCAGCACAAATAGTCAAATCTATCTCTCCTTTGGTCACCTCACTGGACATATTGAATCCAACCAGTACCTTGGTCGTAGGGACAACGGACTCCTCCTCTCTCATCTCTTTCAGAACCCTTAGGTGAATGATATTCGTCGCGCTCCCTGGATCAATTAAGACACGCTTAATGAAAGATTTATGGATTGTTAAAGATATTACCAGGGCCTCGTTATGGAGTGGGGAGAGGTTCCCGCAATCAGCCTCCGTGAATGATATGTCTTGATCTTCTGCAAATCCTGGCTCTCGTATGTTGGTGATAACCGAGACTTTCAATTTTTTTGTGGAAGTGTAAGTGACTTATTTATCGTCTTTTTGTCGAAGATCATATAAATGCTATGCGTAGGCGGTGGCATCTGGTTCGGCCTCTGCCATCGTTTCGACCCAAGTTGAGCTTTGCCCGATCGCTGATGTACTCCCTTAAATGCCCAGTGCGCAGCAATTGCGCTACCTTTATTCTTAATTTACCATAATATTCGGTAGTGTGCCTTTGGATGTTATGATAATGACACCATAACCCCGTACTCTTTTTCTCCAGGTTGGAATAAATGGCATCGGGAAATTTGGCTTCCTTCATGGTCTTCATTATCGACACTATCTCTGCTGCGCTGATGCTAAAGTTATGGTCGGATAGCTTCTGCAGGCCGTTACTTTTTGACATGGACCTCTCGGTTCGCTGAGGCCCCCGATCCATGAGGCCTTGATTGTTCCTGATGTTTCCTCGATTCATACTTGTATACGAGAGCTTTCTCATCTCGTACGGACCGAAACGCCTATTGCTTGTAACGTCGGTGCCATACCCCTCTTTTCGAGGGGTGACTATCAATGTGAGATGTCATCCCCATTCGTCGATCTTCTTCGATTCTCATTTTGGTTGTATACCTGAGATTGACTTCGCTCCACGTTTGTGTTGGGTGCTCTCTCAAGCTCTCTTTTAGTTTTCTGGAGGCATTTGAGCTTTCCGGGTTCAACCCATTGGTGAAAACAGCGGCTGCCCAGTCTTCCTCAATAGGTGGCAGCAACATCCTTTCTCTTTGGAACCTGTCCATGAAACTTCACAGCAATTCATCCTCTCATTGCTTGATTGTAAACACATCCTGCTGATGGGTTTCCACCCTTCGAGCTCCTGCGTGCGCCTTAACAAAGACATCTGCAAGAGAAAGGAAGCAATCAATAGAATTTTCAGGCAAGTAAATATACCAAGAAAGTGCTCCCTTTATGAGTGTCTGCCAAATTTCTTTAGCATGAATGATTCGACTTCCGATTGTTTGAGGTCATGCCCGATGACCGCTACCTCGAAGGTTGCGATATGATCTTTCGGGTCCATGGTGCTATCATATTTCGATATATCAAGCATCTTGAACTTCTTCGGGATGTGGGCAGGCGCAGCGCTCCCCGAGTACGGCAAGACGCCATATTTCTGGCTTATGTGCCTTTGATCATCGGTAGTGCTCTGGGAATCTGACTCATCCGCTCGTTCATTTCCCTCTCTATGCGCTGCAACCCTTCTGTGAATGCGTCCATCTGGTCTTTCCCACCTTCGCTAGCCTTTTTGCTGGCTCCAGGATCATCTGTGGCGTCTGCAGCTGTTGCCCTGTCGTGGGAGTCCCAACTCTTGAGTGAGCAGCTATGACGGCTGCCGCGGCTTCTATGCGCAGCATGATTTCGTTCTGGCCTTTCAGGATGGTCGAGATCGTCTTTTTGCTGAGCGATCCTCCCTTTTTGGCTGCTCGGGGTTTGCTGGTTCGAGATCTAGCTGAGCCCCCCCCCCCCCCCCCCCCTTCAAGCGTCTCTTTCGCCTTTGCCTTCCATGAGGCCCCGCCAGAACGAACTTCTTTCGACGGTTTGATCGATAATTCGCTTTCATCGCTCCGCCTCTTTGGCTTAGATTTTTCTTTCGTTCCTGTCGCTTCTGAGCGATCTACCAGGTTTTAGGGTTCTACGGGTGACGTTAGTCCTTCGAGTCTCTGCGTTCCCCATGCAACATTATCTTCTCCAGCCATGTTTTGATGAAGTGCTTAGTCCTGAGATTTTCAAGAAAATCAGCTACAGATCAAGACAACTCTACAACTGTCTATCCTCACAGACGGCGCCAAACTATTTTCCGGTAAAATCTTTCACTACCAAAAAATAAAGTTAGAGATTTGTTTTTACGGGTTTAAGACAAGTAGGTCGTATTCAATCCGGAGACTCTCTCGAATGAGCTTGTGGTTTGGTTGTTTTTCTTATAAGAGAGACAAATAATAATATTTATCTAAGTTAACAATGTAAATGGAAAGTAAGAAAATCACAATAATGATCAGATCTCCGAGAATAAGTATATTTCTTAGCCAAATAATAATACAAGAAGTGAGAACTTGGGTACAAAAAATGTGATCATCTTTTTCTTCTCTCCTAAGCTTCGTTTATATATACAAACCCTTAGTATGTTACTGCCCTAGGTGACGTCAGTCGAGTGACGCAGATTGGACTCTGCACACAGTGACACTCTGTTCGATGACGGCTGATGTGATGAGAGTTGTTGGGAGTGGGAGGTAGCTGTATAGATCCGTTTGAGACTTTTGTGACCGCGTAAACTTCTCGCCTACGCTTTGAAACCTCCGAGCCTGCTTACTCCCAATGTTCCGAGACCCGGTATCCTTGGGCCTCGCGTTCCTCGATATGAGAATACCCTCAAATATTTATTTCCGCATACGACAGTGGTCTTAAAATGCACAATCTTGTGTCTTTTGAGGTCAGCTCATGCATGATTTTAGTTTGAATAGGTTGTTGTGATAGTTCTGACAGGATCACACAATCATGGAAAGAACGACTATCTTACGGTAGTTGGATCATATCTTCCTATTTTTTACGTGTACTATCTTATCTTTATTTTAGACTTTTTGGACTTCATCGATATCGGTCTCTTGCTTCCCCGACAGACACTATTTGTTAGGACCAAGTGTCACCGTAACTAATCACTTGGTACCACAATATGAAGTCAACAATTGAGTACAATCTTATTGATGGTCAAGCCAATTCAATACTTGTCAAAAGAGACGTCTTGTAGTGGTCTAAATTTAATTGTCGTAGGTTAATTTCAGTCTCAAGTCGAAAAAAGATTGCTATATATGTGAGAAACTAAAACAATGCTGCTGCAATTGTCATATGCATCAACAATTTAGGGGTGGGCATGATACAATATGATACGGTATTGAAAAGTTTGATACGGTAATTTCATTTTCGATTTTTAAAAATACTACACCATTATCATACCAAATTAATTCGGTATGGTTCAGTATTTTTAAGTTCGGTTTCGATATTTTTCGGTACGGTAAATCGGTAACCATTATTTGTTCGACTTCGAACTACATATACTTATATAATAAATAATTACTACTTCGGCTATTCAAGAAACATCTCAATTATATTGTACCAACACCTTATACATGTAAATATATTCAAAAGAAGCACAATTAATCCCCTTCGTAATCAATTACACAAAAGGACATTTCAATTAACATAGATTAATCAAAAGTCCAACGTTTAAACAATTAATTTTGTACTAATATTTGTTTATATATTTGTTAGTATTAAAATACTAATATATATGACTTGTATATGTAACATGGTATTCGGTATATTATTTATAAATACCGAACTTTTTAAAAATGCATACCAAATACCATAATATCAAAATCACGATATAAAAAATTTCGATTTCAGTATGATAATCGGTATATACCATACCATGTCCACCCCTAATCAACATCGTGTCACCCTAAGGTCCAACTTATCACGTGATAAATACCAACATAATTTACCACTCATCAACTAACATACTTCTTTAATCTTTAGACAGAAAGAAATATAACATTTCATATTTCACAAACATACATATTTACAAGGAACTATCCTATTTAAAGAAAGATATATGATTGACCTTCTTAATATTGATTATTGTAATTTAAACTCAAAGTGACCTAGTTGTCAATAAAGTGAGTTGAGCACCATGAAATGTCTATAATTTACCCGTCTAATATAGTAGTCAAATCTAATAACCAGAGATGTCTATAATTTACCTATCTAATATAGTCACAAAAAACTAACTAAATAAAAAAACAAAAGAAAAGAAAATTATATTGCTCCCTTCTTTAGACTGAAAAATATGTGTATTTCATTTGAAATATACATATGTTTTCAAACCAATTGTTCAGAGTTTGTGAACCCAAAAATATAAGATTTGGATTACTAATTTGTGAAACAAAAAGAAGCCTCACCAAATTTGTGAGACACAAGAAAAAATGTTTCTCAATTTTTGAACATTTCATTTGATGATCAAATCATGAACTCTCAAATGTTAAATTTGGTGAGGCACAAGAAAAAATGTTTCTCAATTTTTGAACATTTCATTTGATGATCAAATCATGAAATCTCAAATGTTATTGATCAAATTAGTATATGCAGATAATGAAATGCTGATCTATACCATTGTAGTAATAAATCCGGGGAAAAAATTAAACAAAAAAGATAAGAAAGGGAGAAACAACTAGGAAGGGGATTCAGATGGTATATTTATTCTAATAAAGAAATGTTAGAATTGTCCCTTAAAATTTTACAGGGATATACCCGCCAAAGCCTTGGTCCCAGAGTAAACGGGACTACAAATCAAGTGGCATTCTAGTTTGGATGGTTGTTACCCATTGTATTGTACCATGCTATTAATTAAAATACAATGTTTTGTTACTTACATGTTATTATATTATATCGTTAAATTCATCTGTTCTATTTTGTTTAGTGACTGATTTAGTGAGATCGCGTTATTACCTTATTTATTGTCTTCACTTATTATCTAATAATCCTAATTTATCATTTATCCTACTTTTTAAAGTAGCTCTAACACGTACCTTACTCCTATTTTATATAACGACCGATTTGACGTGATGACATAATTACCTTATTTATTGTCTTTACTTATTATCTAATAATCTTAATTTCTTTATCCATCTTTTTATAGTAGCTCTAACACGTATGACATACTCTACTTTTTTCGTCGGTTTATCTCTCAAATTATTTTTGTGTGATATTACGTAACAACGCAAAATGATATAATCTTAATTTATCTAAACATTATATTCATTAAACAATACGCTTACAGTACAACACAATAAAATATAATACCATACATGCCAGACAAGTGCTATTCTTAATTAAATAGTTCCAAACTCTGAACTCTTCATCACAAAAATATCTCAATTCTCTGTCTAACCAGCTTCAATGGCTGCACTGAGTTCAGTTCCATTGACCCATGTGCCTTTTTCCATATCTAACCTTCAACTTCCAAGAATTAACAGAAGATTGCCTACTATACTTGCATCATCATCATCATCATCAGCTATGCCTTCTCATGAATCATCATCATCCACACAAAGTGGAAGTCTACCATCCGCACCAAAATTGCCCCTTGTTGAGTCCTCTAAAACCCCTGAAAATGGATTCAACCATGCTTTGGCAAATTCCAATGGGAATCCAGTTGTTAGATTTGTTCAGCATACTGAGTCAACTATTGAAAGGGTACAGTTTTGATTATCTTGCTCTTTCTTGGTACTTATTATTTAGTAATATTTCTTTGTTTATTTGTCTATCTGCTTATAATTTCCATCTGAAAATCATCCATTATTCTGTTTTATCACTGATGTTTCTCAAGGGTTCTTCCGACTCTCTAATAATCTTTCTGAAAACTATTGTTATAGCCTATTTAAACATCATAACAGTATTGTCTTAAAACAAGATTAAAGAGTTGTATCATAGCACCTAGGGGTGATATCCACTAAAATCTTGGGTACTCATAGCTTCTTTGGCCAATCTCCTGTGAAGTAAAAAATGCTTATTAGAGAGAGTTGAGGTGTTTGGTCAAGCTTTTAAGGGGAAAATAAAATCAAGGCCAAGCTTTTAAGGAAAAAAAAAAGTTAAATGTTTTTGAGTAGTACAAGAAGTTATTTTTCAGAAGCTAAAAAGAGTAAGCTTTTTTCGTAAAAGCACTTCTGGAACCTTGGCCAAGCAAAAATTGCTGCTCTAATATTGATCAGAGTGATTGTCAAATTTATTAGCCAAACACAAGATGCTACCCTCCAAAAGTTCTTTTTCAAAGACAAAAAACACATTTCAAAATAAGCAGATGTTGGAAGTTCAGCTAAACATGCTATAAGCTTGTTTTATGCGGACTGTATGAATTGGAGTCAGAATATTAAGATATGATATTGCCCATGGAAGTGATTTAAGCAAAGCAAAAGCTATTTAGTGCAGTTCTAACAATGGTTTCATGAAAGGCGAAGTTTCAAGTCCATATGCTCAAACGTAGAATCACTACAAGATGGCATCAAGAATTGACACTGAGTTCTAATTTCAGTATCTGTTCAATATGAATGGAAAATTGATGTATGTTTCACATATCTATTGCTCACTGCTTATCTGTATTGAGCAGGCGATATTTGATTTTCGTTTTCTGGCACTCCTTGCTGTTGGAGGCTCATTGGCTGGTTCTCTGCTCTGCTTCCTCAATGTAATTCCTTTTCAAGCATACCTTACTTTTTCAATGTGAAGTACACAAATATATGAATATCATCTATTATAAGCAGTTAAATTATATATCATTGTGTTTACTGGTGAAATTATGATGCAAGACTTCTGTTTAAAGCTGTAATTGAGGCACAAATGTGAATACTTTTGTGCACTTGTGGTTTTATAGACCACACGTAATCTATAGACCGGCAAGATGTTGAATCATAGATTCCTTCATGATTGCTAGATACTTTAGGGTGATTGGGTATGTGAAACTTCTTGCTTCAAACAACTTCAGGAGTTATTTTTAGATTCAGTATATGATGAAAATGACTTGTTGAGAACCAGACTAACATTAATCCATCGTGATTCTGTTATCATACATCATGCATTGATGGAAAACACAGTATCTGGGGGAGTCGGTCATTCCTAATCCATTACCGAAGTCTTATTGGAGCTCGTTTCCACTTTCCTGCATTTCAATTTTTTTTTTTTTTTTTTTTGAAAAGGTAACATTTCAAAATTTTATAGTCTATCACTATTTAAAAGCACCAATTATCCTCCATATGTTTGTCAACTCTATCTTAACCTCTGAAATTTCAGTTGATTATCAGTCTATAGTTTATGTAAGTGCATTATAGTTATCCTCAGTCGATTGTTTATTTATGTACATTATTGCTTCTAAAAGCCTCTCTCTAGTGTTTTAAGGCGTAAAACATTGATTTTGCTTCATACAGTTAATCCTAGACCAATGTGCTTCTTACTCTCTCTTCTACGACATGTCATCATCAGGACAAGAGATAATTTCACTTTTACCAGTTCTATCGGTTGTTTATACAGTTAAATTCCCTTTTGTAGGGTTGTGTCTACATTGTTGACGCTTACAAGGTTTATTGGACGAGCTGTGTCAAAGGAATTCATACAGGACAAATGGTTCTACGATTGGTTGAAGCTATAGGTGAATTTTTGAATAATCTTGACTTTTTTATGATCATCATGCTTGTAGTTAGAAGTTCGAAATAGACGAGCATCTCACTGTAGTGGAGACATTTGACGATTGCATTTCAATGTAGCTTCAATCATCCATCTTTCGATGACCACTTTGAAATTATTTGTGCATTGCAGTACATATGCAATCCTATTATAACCTGCCTCAATATTTATTCTTAACGTCAGAGTCATTTTCTGCTAAATTATCTAGATTACTCTAAGTCTTCTAGCTTAATGTCACTTTCTAGTGGAAGATTATATTAAAGTTTATCTGTCGAGAAGAAAGCTTAAAACTTTTTAGCTGTATAAGATACTCTGATAGTTACACCATAATCCGATATTCATCTGAAATATCACTCAGCAGATGGATAAAAAATTCTTTTCTTGTCTCTCTAAAGCGAGGCATCTATGGCTCTTCAATATACAACCTGTGTACACTTGCACTAAACTTTGTTTTATTGTGATTTCCTCTAATTGTCTTGTAAGTTATCCGTGAAGTATTTTTACCTCGGAAGCCATGGCCTAGTTATGTAGAGGTTGTGGCTGTGAAAGAATATTCAGTTGTCGCTTGTATGAAAGTTGCAGAATTTCCAACTAAAATGTCAATTTACTGGTTGATATAGTACCTCGTCCTTTACATCTAAACATGTAATGTCTTCTTTTTCTGTTCCTGATTTTATTATCCTTGTAATGCAGATGTTTATCTTGCTGGGACCGTGATGTTAATATTTGGGATGGGGTTGTATGGATTGTTCATAACTAATGTCTCTCCTGATGTGAATCCAGCCGCCGACCGTGCCCTCAAGCAGTCTTCCTTGTTTGGGATGTTTGCTCTAAAGGTAGTCGAACACGGGATCTTCTTGACTTATGTAGCCTATGTCTTTCTCAACTCCATTTGCCAATTTAACGGTCTTAGACTTCTACTATCTATTGTTTCCTTCTTTATAAACTTCAGTTTATTCTTTCCTGTTCGATTACTGGAGAAAGGAATTTGGAGATGGCAAAAATGATGATTCTCTTTCAAAATGAAAACTGCTTTATTTAGAAGAGAGTCTTTAAGCTGGAATGGCATTCATGTCACATGATCTAAGGTGGTTTACTTTTCAACCATGATGTATTAAGAAACATGGTTTTACTCTTTATGTAGCAGCAATGCCCAGCAAAGCTTGATTCTACAACAAAATAATTTTTCTATACTTGGCTTTAGATATCAGTGTATCTCGGAGTTCTGATTGGATAGATGCTAACGAATCTCTAAGATCATTTTCGAACTTTTATAGGCTCTTATGGTACAGCCTAATGAAACTCCTAGAAGTTCACTGTTTCATCTTGCCTGCTAGCAGTCTGCTGAAGATTGTGGTATTCACAGGACTATAATGGTTTCTGAATATCTTCAAAAGACTAAAATAACTGGTGTTAAGGATTTAATATGACTGCTGAAAATCGTTGTTATCAGAAGAAGCATAAGTTTCATGGAGCTAGTTACGTTCTTTCTTTGGTACCTGTCACTGTTATGGCCCCTCTATGTGAGCGTTAAATATTTGAAATTCTAGCCTATTAGTTTGCCAACACCAGAAATTGGTGCTGTAACATGTAAGCTTGTGAGGATGAATGCATCTTGCATACATCAACCACGAAACATGCATGACTGTAGAAATTGAGTTCTCTTTTCATTAGCTTGTTTAAATCACTTGATGGTGCCATGCAGGAGAGGCCAAAATGGATGAAGATCAGTTCGCTTGATGAACTGAAAACCAAAGTGGGACATGTTATTGTCATGATCCTTCTTGTCAAGATGTTTGAGAGGAGCAAGATGGTCACTATAGCCACTGGTACTGATCTATTAAGCTACTCCGTCTGTATCTTCTTGTCTTCTGCTTCCTTGTATATTCTTCATAATCTGCACAAAGAATAATGCTTGACATGTACCATAGTGATATATGTGTAGCCAAGTCATCAAACCTTTGAATCTTGCATGAAATATATATTTGTTTCTTCTGAATACCTTGCGCGGTTTAGTAGCCAGTATTCATAGCTCTCTTTCCTGAATGTTATAAAATGGAAATTCCAATCCAAGGTGGTATTTCTCTAGAGTTGTGGAGGACAGAAAGCCTATCTCCCTCTCAACATTGTTTATTAAAAGTGAGTATTCCTGCATCCAGCATCTACAATTTACCATAGACCAAAGGAAGAACATAATAATTGGATCCCTACATCCAAAAATAGGCGGTGTGCTGAATTGCCTATCACGAAAATTAAAGGAAGGGCAGCTCGGTGCACAAAGTATTCTGTGTTCACACGGGTGGTCCGGGATAGGGCCGCACCCGGAAGTGATGTATTAGGCAATCTATCTTGAAGCAAATATAAAACATAATGGTTGATTCCACGGCTCAAATTTGTGAGCTATAGTCACACAGAGACAATTTTGACAATTTTATCACTGCTTCAAGGTTCCCTTGGTCTATCCTGTAAATTAGTTGGCAAAAAATATGAAGGAAATTTACATGGTGATTGGCTGATTACAGTGGTTGCCAATAGACAAGGGCACTTCACTTGAAATTTCTAAGATGTTAATAGAAACTTGGTCTCATTTTACCTAGGGGTGACAAATGGGCCATTTGGGTTAAAGTTGGGCGGGTTAAGATGGGCTGAATCTATAGATGGATCAAAGCCCAACCGTGCCCAAAGCTTGTTTGGGCTAAGATGGGCTGGGTCAAGATGGGTTAAATGAAGGGTCATAACTCAACCCGCCCAACTTAACCCATTTTTTCAAAATTTTGAGAAACTAAAAATATCAATATTCTTTGGTTGCAAATATTCTCTCGCTCATGCTTTTCTAAATAAACGGTATTTTGAAAATCAAATTTAAATACTTTTTTGATATAAAAAACTCAAACTTATGCTTTTATTCAAAATAATAAAGATATTCACCGTAAATATTTCCTTATAAGTTATCCGGTGCATAAATTACATTCGAAGTTATTCCGAAAAGTAAATCAAAAGAAAATTAAATGTTAATTGTCGTAATGAATAGTGATTTTGTCATTCGAAGTTATTCCGAAAAGTAAATCAAAAGAAAATTAAATGTTAATTGTCGTAATGAATAGTGATTTTGTCAGATTCCTCTCTTTTACTCCTTTGTTTTATTTATATATTTTTTTATGGTTGTCTTATACATAACTAAGAGTGGCAAACGTGTGTCGGATATGGGTGGGTTGAAAATAGGTTAAACAAAATGGATAAGCATAGACCCTCCGGAAAAAAAAATTAAAACTTAAAAATAAAACATTATTAGTAAAAACAAAATAAGGAAAAAAATTAAATGAAAAATAAAATAAAAATATTTTGTTCTTAAAAAAGTTAAAAATAATCATTTTAAAAATTAAAAATAATTACAAAAATAAATTCAAATAATAATTAAAAAAGAAGTTAATCATGTTTGGAAGCTTTTATAGAGGACAATTGATGAGTCAGTTTGGGCTCATTTGATGGGCCAGTTTGGTTTCATAATTGGAAAATTTACTTATCATAGCTACTTCTAAGACCTATTTATAAATAGTAACTACCTTTTATTTTATTTATTGTTCATAACTAAAATATTTTCTTAAATTACACATCATAACTAGTGTCGTGTATTTCACAAATTCCTCTTTTAAATTGGTTTTCTCTCACCTCTCAAATCTATTTCTCCCTCACCCTTCTCTTTCTCTCTCTCCGTTCCCTCTTCTCCCCCTATCACAGTTTGCTGATTCCAAGCAGTACCAAAATTCCAAGTAGTACCAAAAGTAGTGGAGGAATGGTCAAGGATAAACGTAGAGACAATGCATGAGCATCAGATTGCTCAAGTGCTCCATGTTAATTTTGCTTTAAAAGCCAACCTGTTGCAATCTACAGAGAAGACACTAAAAGAGTCGAAGCTCAAGTTGGCACCTGTAGGGTAGAGAAAATTCTTGGCATGATAAAGGAGAATTGTTCTCAAAGTTGTTAACTTTTTCTTCTTCTTGGATTTTTGGTGAATATGTGGTTAGTGTGGAAGTTGTGGAAACACCATTGATGAGAGTTGTGGAGCTTCACGCCCACCAAGTGTTTGATAAAATGTTTCAGTATATTTCACTGTATTTATCTTCTTCTTTTTTTGTGTAGAGCCTATTTTTGCTCCACTTTGTTTTCACGATTTTTGTATTTCACTGTATCTCAATGTAATTCTGCATTTTATATTTCTAATTTATGAAATAGTTTCTGATATATTTCATTGTATTCCATTATATATACACATACTACAAGTTTATATTTCTTAAACAATCAACCATATTTCATTGCATTGCAGCGTATATTTTTCTATATTTGGAAGTTTTCAGATCTTTAGTGGTTTTTGAATTCAAAAAGTTTTGATTGTGATAAAAGTTGAGAGAGATTCGTGAGCTGTTATGGAATGCGTGAAATATGATTGATTTAATTTAACTTACCATTTAAAAATAAAAAGAAAAATTTATTCAAAAAATATAGCCTATTTTTACTCAACCCCATTTTGTATTTCCCTGTATTTCAAAAAATCTATTCCATAAATAGCTCTTGATTTCACTGGAGCGTGTTTACTGTTCACTGTATTTCTCTATATTTCAAAAAAACAGAAATACACGCATTTCTAAAGAAAAGTAGCTACGCTTGGTAATTTTGCATTTTATAGTTATATCTAGTTATAAGACAATAAAAGGTAGCTATTAATGTAAGTTGTCCTTGATAATTTGTGATGGGTTACCTCGGGCAAGCCCAAATCAGTCCATCTTCAAAATTACTCTAGCTCAAATCCATTAAAACTTGAACGAGTTGGACGGGTTAAATGAATTTGGGCTAATTTTACCACCCCTAATTTTGCCACAGAAGCTGTAAATTGTGTAAGACTATCGAAGAATGTACTAGCATTATACAAGTGAAATTCTAATACAATATCCACCCTTTGTACAAACAATTTTTATGGCTAATATTTTCCAATTAGACATCCTTTTCTTGATCTGGCCACACAATTCACAACTACGAATTTGTACGCAACTAAATTCTACATGAACACGAGTTACAAATGTACAGATTATCTTTCACGAGGATGAGTTCTAAATGGCCGAAAGAAAAGTGAGAAAAATGACAAATCTATCATAACAAGACAAAAGATGACAAGTGTTGACAATGATCTCACTAGACCATTTTGTGAAAAAATGACAACCTATCATTACTTTACTTATACATTTACTTTATTTACATTTACACTATATAGAAGCACAGTTTTTACACTTTTTCGTCGTCCGTTGGTGGGCCCAAAAAAAATTGTGGGCCCACATATTTTAAACAACTACTAATATTTGAAAACAACTACTAATATTTTAAAAAAGCACCAGTTTTTACACTTTTTCGTGATCCGTTTGTGGGCCCAAAAAAATATTATGGGCCCACATATTTTAAACAACTACTAATATTTTAAAAAATAATTGTGACCCACATATTTTAAATAACTACTAATATTTAAAAAAAAATTGTGAGCCCCATATTAAACACCAACCAGTAATAAAAAAATAAAAAGTGAATCTCATATTAAAACAACAAACAATGTTAAAAAAAAAAAGTGCTTAGAAAATCAAACAATTAAATCAATAATGATGGATTCATTGCCACATGCGTATCAACCCATTAGAGGGAGCAAATGAAATTATTGTACAACAACATACTTAAAATACAAAAATGCTTAGAAAATCAAACAATTAAATCAATAATGATGGATTTATTACCACATGCGTATCAACCCGTGGGAGCAAATGAAATTATTGTACAGCAACATACTTAAAATACTTATATATATATATATATATATATATATATATATATATATATATATATATATATATATATATATATATATCCTTTTTTTAATTTTTGAAAAAAAAAATTGTGGGCCCATATAGCCTGATGGATTCATTGCCACATGCGTATCAACCCATTAGAGGGAGCAAATGGAATTATTGTACAACAACATACTTAAAATACAAAAGTGCTTAGAAAATCAAACAATTAAATCAATAATGATGGATTTATTGCCACATGCGTATCAACCCATTAGTGGGAGCAAATGAAATTATTGTACAGCAACATACTTAAAATACTTCAAAAAAAAAAAAGTGTGATCCCCATATTAAACACTAACCAATATTAAAAAATTCAAAAAAACACCAACCAATTAAGCATTTTAAAAAAAAAGTGTGGTCCGCATATTAAACACCAACCAATATTTAAAAAAAAAGAAGTAAATAAAGTGGAACCCACCATCTCCAAACTCACGGGAAAAAAAAAAGGTGGACTTCATATTAACAAAATCAAGCAATATAAAAAAAAAAGTGAATCCCATATTACAAAAACAAACAATGTCAAAAAAAAAAGAGTGCAGACTTTATATTCGTAGCAAACACTAATATAATAAAGTTTTAGATACGGAGCACAAACTACAATGTTATATTAACTGTGTTTTGAACATAGTATCCTATATTGACAAAATCAAGCAATATAAAAAAAAAAAAAAAAAAAAAAGTGAATCCTATATTAAAAAAACAAACAATGTCAAAAAAAAGTGCAGACTTTGTATTCATAGCAAACACTAATATAATAAAGTTTTAGATACGGAGCACGAACTATAATGTTATATTAATCGTGTTTTGAACATACTATATATATATATATATATATATATTATGCATAAAAATAGTGCAAACTAATAATGTCCAAAAGGGTGGGCCCCATACTATACAACACCAAGCAATATAAAAAAAAAACTATATAAAGCATGGGTTTAGACCCATGCTTCGTCGTCCGTTGTCCGTTAAAAAAACAGGGGGGGGGGGGGGGGGGGAAATACTAAATAACACCAAGCAATAAAAAAAAAAAGAAAAAAAAACGAACTCACCATCTCCAAACTCATGGGAAAAAAAAGTGGACCCCATATTATCAAAATCAAGCAATATTCAAAAAAAAAAAAAGTGAACCCCATATTAAAAAAAATATAATGTTAAAAAAAAGTGCAAACTTTATATTCGTAGCAAAAACTGATATAATAAAGTTTTAGATACGGAGCACAAACTACAATGTTATAGTAATCGTGTTTTGAACATAGTATAAGTATATATATTATATGCATAAAAATAGTACAAACTAATAATGTCCAAAACAAAAAAAGTGCACCCCAAAAAGGGTGGACCCCATACTAAACGACATCAAGCAATATAAAAAAAAAGGTGGATCCCACCATCTCCAAACTCACGGTAAAAAAAAGTGGACCCCATATTAACAAAATCAAATAATATCAAAAAAAAAAAGTGAACCCCATATTAAAAAAATAATAATGTCAAAAAAAAGTGCAGACTTTGTATTCGTAGTAAACACTAATATAATAAAGTTTTAGATACGGAGTACAAACTACAATGTTATATTAATCGTGATTTGAACATAGCATATATATATATATATATATATATATATATATATATATATATATATATATGTGTGTGTGTGTGTGTGTGTGTGTGCGCGCATAAAATAGTGCAAATTAATAATGTCCAAAAAAAAAAAGTGCCCCCCCCTATTAAAAAATCAAACAATATTCATGTAATTTTCAATGTATCTCATTAAGTCAATAATGATGAATTCATTACTACGTGCGTGTCAATCCATGAAATTGCTTTTCTTCAAAAGGTTAAGCGGTCAAACCTTACAATTTTCTTTCTTTTTTAATATTAGTCTGAGATCTAATCTAGATATTAAACTGTTGTATTTGCTATTCCGCTATGTCATTTATTTGTTATGTTTACTAAAATAAATATACTTAAAATATATTATATTTTAAAATAAGATAGAATTTAATTAATTTTTTATTTTTATTCTTACTCTAATAAATGTGAAAAGAAATTAATGTCGTAAAAAAAAAATATCAAATGCAGATTAAATAATGAATAAGGTAAATTAGTCAAATTATAATTCTAATCGACGTTTTCTTAAAAAACCATGCAAAAGACAACATGACAAGTAAAATGAGCTAAACCGAGAATATTTACTAAAAATTAAAAAATAGTATTTCTTCGTTTAAATAAAAAATTAATTTCTACTTTGTTTCGTTTTAAACATGTAAAATTAATTTAATAATTTGAATTAGAATTGTCCAAATCAAAATTTGATAAAAAATAATAAGTATTTTACACCTTTTTAATCGAATTAAAATTGAAAGTATCAACTGATGCTTAAATATTGCTATTGTTTTATCTCAAAGAGAAGAAAATAGTTTCCTTTTAAACAAGTCTTCTCTTTTAAAAAATATTAATAAATTTGCCGATTTTGTGTTCATAGCAAACATTAATATAATAAAATTTTAGATACGGAGCACAAACTATAATGTTATATTAATCGGGTTTTGAACATAATATATATATATATATATATATATATATTATCACTATTCAAAAATAACTATATACACATAAATGCACTATAATCTAAAGTGTTGGGCCCGTGCTGCATAGGCCGTCTAGTACTACTTAGAAGAGGGAGTTTGGTCGTCCCTCTTCGTCGTAGTTGATGGGCCCCATAAAAAAAAAAAACTTTTGGGCCCTATATTAAACAGGCCATAAAAAAAAAATTGTGCATCCCATATATATTAAACAACAACTAATATTTAAAAAAAAAGTGGGCCCCATATTAAACACCATGCGTATTCGTAGCAAACACTAATATAATAAAATTTTAAATATGGAGCATAAACTACAATGTTATATTAGTCGTATTTTGAACATAGTATCCCATATTGACAAAATCAAGCAACATATAAAAAAAAAGGGTGCAGACTTTGTATTCTTAGCAAACACTAATATAATAAAGTTTTAGATACGGAGCACAAATTACAATGTTATATCAATCGTGTTTTGAGCATAGTACATATAAAAATAAAATAAAATTGGGCCCCATATTAAACAGGCCCATAAAAAAAATTGTAAAAAAAAATAATTGTGGGCCCCATATATATTAAACAACAACTAATATTAAAAAAAATGTAGGCCCTATATTAAACACCATTCAGTATTAAAAAAAAAAAAAAAGTGGAACCCACCACATCCAAACTCACGGGAAAAAAAAAGTGAACCCCATATTAACAAAATCAAGCAATATTAAAATAAAATAAAATCGTGGGCCCCATATTAAACACCGTGTGTATTCGTAGCAAACACTAATATAATAAAGTTTTAAATACAGAACACAAATTACAATGTTATATTAATCGTGTTTTGAATATAGTATCCCATATTACAAAATCAAGCAATATATATATATATATAAAAAAAAAATGAATCCCACATTGTGGGCCCCATATTAAACACCATCTAGTATTAAAAAAAAAGAAGTGGAACCCACCACATTCAAACTCACTGGAAAAAAAAGTGAACCCCATATTAACAAATCAAGCAATATTGGAAAACAAAAGTGAATCACATATTTAAAAAATAAACAATGTTAAAAAAAAATGTGGGCCCCATATTAAACACCATGCGTATTCGTAGCAAACACTAATATAATAAAGTTTTAAATACGGAGCACAAACTACAATGTTATATTAATCGTGTTTTGAACATAGTATCCCATATTGACAAAATCAAGTTGTTATGTTCACTAAATATACTTAAAATATTTATATTTTAAAATTAGATAGAATTTAATACAAAAGACAACATGACAAGTAAAATGAGTTAAACCGAGAATATTACTAAAAAAATTAAAAAATAGTATTTCTTCGTTTAGATAGAAAATCAATTTCTACAACAAGTCTTCTCTTTTAAAAAATATTAATAAATTTGCCGATTTTGTATTCGTAGCAAACATTAATATAATAAAATTTTAGATACGGAGCACAAACTATAATGTTATATTAATCATATTTTAAACATAACATATACTCTCTCTCTCTCTCTCTCTCTCTCTCTCTCTCTATATATATATATATATATATATATATATATATATATATATATATATATAGATAATCACTATTCAAAGACAACTACATACACATAGATGCACTATAATCTAATGTGGGCATAACCCGTCTAGTAATCATAACAACAAACAAACCTATCATAACAAGACAAAAAATCACAAGTGTTCACAACAATCTCAATAGCCATTTTTGTTTAAAAAAAAAAAACAAAGCTGCGTCTGCCGGGAGTTGAACCCGGGTATACGTTCAGTTAGTACCTTAAAAGTTCAGAAATATTCTATGATAGAATGATATACGTCATGTAGTTAGGTGTTGAGTTCACAACTAGGAGACATAGTATTAGAATTTCATAATAAACATTTAACATTCAGCTAATTAGATTTTCATAGTTTACTGGAGTAGAAAGTAATACTATTCCTTTTTCTCTTTTTAATTGAGTTAGCTCCCTAAAGGAAAAGGTTCTCACGTGATCCATTAACTGTTTGTTGATCTTTTATATTATTGTATCTATTCAATTTTGCTTGTGACAATGTACAAAATATCTTGTCTTTACATTTTGAAGTTGTCTAACATTGTACTTTCTCTTAATTTTGACAAGGCTGTGCAATTAATCTGTCTAATCCTTTCTCTTGAAAGCTTAAGCACTCTTCCAATCTCCTCAAAAGATTGAGAGGTATCTCCATTCAGGCCAAAGTGCAATTTCAGAATCATTGCTTCTCTATCACATAACACATTGTGGAGAAGCTTTTCCAGGTCTTGCTTCATCATTTGTCTTTTCACAATTTCTTCTGGTGTTGTGTCTTCTGGACCTGATATGATATCCTGCAAGAATCAAAATTTGAAGGAAAGGCATGAGCTTTTACTTATACTAAATCATGCCCCTTTTCGTGTGTAGATTTAAGTCAAGCTTGATCAGCATTAGCTCAATAAGAAGCTCTATTTGTGTATACGGTAAAAACCGAATATATGTTAAACCGGTGGGACCGAAGGCCGAGGGGAGAAAGGGACAAGAACGTGCATAAAGGCTCCCATTCTGAACCGAGGAAACGGCTGGACCGGAGCAAAGGAAGGTCGTCATTTGGTCTGGTTCATCCATGACCGGTTGTTCGAGGCCGTATGCCCATTTGATCGTGGCCGGTGGTCCGGGAGATCCGTTGCACGGCTGCCACGCGTCGATGACGTCCTGCTATGTTCAACTGCCAATCGTACAGGTGTCAGACCGTACGGTCTACCTAATCCAACCTAATCCAACTCAGAACTTTTTCTTTATTTTATTATTTTTTATATTGTATGAAGCCCATGGGGCAACACTTTAAATAGGGGGCATGGTCCTCCTTTTAGGGGGTTGGCTTTTTCATATGAAGAACACTTTGTAATAGCAAACTATATATAAGAATCTCTCTCATATCAGATTTCAGTCCATATTTGCTGTGCTTTATCTCTTACGTTTTCTAAATCAAATAACACTTATTTGCTAGCAGATACTCGAGTCTAGAGCAAACCACTAGTCATCAATTGCTCCTTGTAGCATAGTCACATATTTCTTTTCTCTACCAAATAAGATCAAGATATAACCACATATCCTATACCTCACCTACAATTTTAATTGATTATTCAAATCCGGGGTAAACAGTTTGGCGCCCACCGTGGGGCTAGCATAATAGTGGTCTTTTATCTTGATCTGTACCTTACCCATCTAAATCAAAAACACCTTTTGTTCGTGTCTGAAAAAACGGACTAAATGGCTGACAGTGGGCAATCTGGTCACGTCAACAACAACGAAATCGTGGCCGAAAACGAAGGAAGCGGTCCACGAGGACCACAAACCCCGCTGATCCTAACCCCGTTAATTCGAGGGAGGGCCTCAACCGTCAAAACACCGTGGACCAGGAGAATGCCACCTTACCGGCCACTGATCCTCTAAATACCCACCATTCTGTTACTTTGTCCCGGGCACAGGACCGGAAAGAAACGGGTACACCTAATGATAATATTGACTTACGTTTAATTTTTGAAATGTTGCAGGAGCAGAGAGCGGCGATTGCCGAACAGGAAATCGCAATAGCCCTGTTGCAAAACAGAGGGGATACAACGACCCCGGAAAAAACGAGCGGCGTTGCTGAACCCAGAAGAAAGGAGGCACGCGTTATTGAGAGCAATGGATCCGGAGCTGGATCCTCCACCGAGGTTCTAAAAATGCTCGAAACTTTGGCAAAACGGGTAGACTCGACCGAGAAGAGGGTCGAAACATACAACTCTCGGGTGAATCAAATCCCGGGGGCTCCGCCTTTACTGAAAGGGCCGGATTCGAAGAGGTACATCCAAAGGACTTTTCCTCCGAGTGCGGCCCCGAAATTAATCCCGAAGAGGTTTAAAATGCCGGATATCCAGAAATATGACGGCACGATGGACCCGCACGAGCACGTGACCTCATACACATGCGCCATAAAGGGCAATGATATGGAGGAGGACGAAATTGAATCGGTATTGCTGAAAAAGTTCGGGAAAACTTTGTCAAAAGGAGCATTGACATGGTACGACCATCTACCCGAGCATTCGATCACCTCTTTCGAAATGCTCGCCGATGCCTTCATCAAAGTTCACGCCGGTGCCAAAAAGGTGCAGGCCCGTAAGGCTGGCATTTTCCGTATAACCCAAAGGGACGACGAGTTACTACGAGAATTCATCAACCGATTCCAAAGGGAGCGGATGGAACTCCCCCCGGTTCCAGAAGAATAGGCTGCACAAGCTTTCACAAAGGGGCTCAATGTTCAGAGTTCAACAGCTTCGTTCAAATTAAAAGAAAGCTTGCTGGAGTACGAGGCTGTGACATGGGCTGATGTCCATAACCGATACGAGTCGAAGATTCGGGTGGAGGACAATCAATTCGAGCTCCCCCCGGGGCCAATAAATGTGAACAAATGTTTTGAGAGACCAAGGAAGGGTTACGAAATGAGGGCCGAATCGTCAAAGGAAAGGTATCGGCCATACTCTCATTCGGAGAAGCAAAGTTTTAGGTCGGAAAAGTCGAGAGTGAGCCCAAGCCGTTTCTCCGGTCGGGGTAGTAAACGGGTCGAGCGCCCATCGAACAGCCGGGGTCTCTCATTCAGGAGCGATGCCGGAAGCTCTGCCGGCAACAAGGACTCACCAAAGATATCGGAGTACAACTTCAACGTCAGTACCTCGGGCCTAATTTCGGCCATTGGTCGTGTTCCGGATGTAAGATGGCCATGACCTCTAAGGTCGGATCCGGGCCAACGAGACCCGAGCATGGTGTGTGAATACCATGGAACCCATGGTCACCGAACCGAGGATTGTCGCCAGTTGAGAGAGGAGGTAGCCCGGTTACTGAAGAATGGTCATCTTCGAGAGCTGCTGAGTGAACTAGCCAAAAGTCACTACAAGGAAAGGGAGGCCCATCGAAGGACCGAGCCAGAAGAACCCCGGCATACAATCAACATGATAGTTGGGGGCACCGATGCCCCTCGAGGGCCGGTAATGAAACGGGCCAAGGTCTCTGTTGTTCGCGAGAAGCGCAGCCGGGACTATTTACCCGAGGGCTCTATCTCTTTCAACAACGAGGACGCGGAGGGCATCATTCAACCGCACAATGATGCTTTAGTAATCTCTGTACTTATCTTTAAAACTAAAGTTAAACGTATTTTGATTGACCCAGGTAGCTCGGCCAACATCATCCGGTGGAGGGTGGTCGAACAGCTAGGGCTGCTCGATCAGATCATACCGGCAGCCCGGGTACTCAGCGGGTTCAACATGGCAAGTGAAACCACAAAGGGGGAGATCTCATTGCCTGTGAACGTCGATGGCACCATTCAACAAACGGTGTTCTACGTGATCGAAGGGGACATGAAGTATAACGCATTACTGGGCAGACCCTGGATACATAGCATGAGGGTCGTTCCCTCAACACTGCATCAACTGCTGAAGTTCCCCACCCCGGAAGGGATAAAAACCATCCGAGGTGAACAGACCGCTGCAAGGGAGATGTTCGCAGTGGAGGAAGCAGCACCTCGTCCCAAAGAATCGATTCAGAATGAAGAAGATGTAACCGGAGGAGAGGACACCAAATAGCAATCAAAGCACACCGGGTCGGATCCGGGGCATGAGGAGGATGATTTCGAGGTACCCAGATCGTTCGTCCTGCCGGATGACTCGGATGCAACCAAGTCAACTGTAGAGGAGCTGGAGCAGATCATCCTGTTCGAGTACCTACCGGACAGAAAGGTATACCTGGGCACGGGGCTTACCCCGGAGCTCAGGAACAAGCTAATTGAATTTCTTCGAGCTAACGCAGATTGCTTCGCATGGTCCCATATAGATATGACAGGTATATCACCGGAAGTAGCAACTCATAAGCTCAGCTTGGACGGGAAGTTTTCCCCGGTGAAGCAGAAAAGAAGGCCCATGGCGGAAGCAAAACACGCCTTCGTAAAAGGCGAGGTAACAAAGCTTTTAAAAATAGGTTCTATCCGGGAGGTAAAATACCCGGATTGGCTTGCTAACGTGGTAGTGGTGCCCAAGAAAGGTAATAAATTTCGAATGTGTGTTGATTACAAGGATTTAAACAAAGCATGCCCGAAGGATTCATTTCCGTTGACTCACATCGATAGAATGATCGATGCGACGGCCGGGCATGAGATATTAAGTTTTCTCGATGCTTACTCTGGGTATAACCAAATTCGGATGCACCCGGAGGATCAAGAGAAAACGTCCTTCATCACCCGATATGGGACTTACTGTTATAATGTAATACCTTTTGGCCTAAAAAATGCCGGTGCAACTTACCAACGCCTAGTTAATGGGATGTTCGAAGAACAAATAGGAAAAACAATAGAAGTTTATATTGACGATATGGTTGTTAAGTCCCTGGAAACAGAGGACCATTTGAAGCATTTGCAGGAAACCTTCGATGTGCTCCGCAAGTATAACATGAAGCTTAACCCGGAAAAATGCGCTTTCGGCGTCCGGTCCGGTAAATTTTTGGGTTTCATGGTGTCAAACCGGGGTATTGAAATCAACCCGGACAAAATCAAGGCCATCGAGGATATCGAAGTAGTGAATAACGTCAAAAGAGTATAGAGGCTCACCGGAAGGATAGCGGCGTTGAGTCGCTTCATATCGAGGTCTTCGGACAAGAGTCATCGTTTCTTCTCCTTACTAAGGAAGAAGAACGACTTCGCTTGGACACCGGAGTGCGAAAAAGCTTTACAAGAATTGAAGAGGTACTTGTCTAGCCCCCCGCTGCTGCACACACCGAAGGCGGACGAGCCGCTTTTTCTCTACCTTGCTGTCTCCGAAGTAGTGGTAAGTGGCGTTTTGGTCCGAGAAGAATCAGGTACACAATTCCCTATCTATTACGTGAGTAGAACTTTGGGGGATGCGGAGACCCGTTATCCCCATTTGGAAAAATTGGCATTGGCATTGGTAAGCGCTTCCAGAAAGCTCAAGCCCTACTTTCAATGCCATCTAATATGTGTAGTAACTACTTACTCTCTCAAAAACATCATGCATAAATTGGAATTATCGGGTAGATTAACTAAATGGGCAGTAGAAATTAGCGGGTATGATATCGAGTACAAACCTCGAACGACCATCAAAACCTAGATCTTGGCCGACTTCGTGGCAAATTTTACCCCGGCTATGGTCCCCGAGGTTGAGAAAGAGCTTCTGCTGACCTCGGGAAAGGCCTCGGGCATTTGGTCTTTACATAAGGATGGAGCCTCGAACCTCAAAAGTTCCGGGATAGGGATCGTCCTTAGAACCCCGGCCGGGGATGCCATTCGACAGTCCATTAGAACTGCTAAATTGACTAACAACGAAGCCTAGGCAACAAGTACAACGTGTTACTTGACAAATATAAAGGACAAACGTCCGGATTCTCGGGGTCACACCTAACGAATGGGGACTTAATAGCACTCACCCGATCTTATAGCTCGGTCAAGAGCTAGGGGACTATCACACCCACTCCGGAGGCCGCCCTCAACAAATAACACCGGGCCAAAAATGTTAGGTTCCGATGTAAGGACCAAACGATCAAAATGAATCGTGTCCACCAAGTGTTTGCTACGGCAAAAGAAAGGCCGGACCTTTTGCTATAGGTTTCGGTGTAAGGACCAAACGATCAAAATGAATCGTGTCCATTTAGTACTTGCTATGGCAAAAGCAGAAGGGAACAAAATTCTCATGTATATAAACACTTTGCAATGAAAAATTATCGAAAGTTTGGATAGCAATATCTCGGTTATCTTCCTGTTAAAAGACTTTACCCCGGTGATAACCGCCGTGTTTCGGCACTACTTCATTCACACACCCTATACCGGGCACTATGGTCGAAATTCGACAAAGGCGACAAGGTCATAGCGAACCGAGCCAAAATCGTTAAAAAATTCGACTAAGGCAACGAGGTCACAACGATCCGAGCCGAAATTTTCTAACCTCCCCAAACGGGGACTGTTACGACAAAATTCAGCCAAGGCTGAGATTCGGGTGCCCGAAGGAATACCAGCCCTAAAATATTACCGAAAGATCCCGGCCCTAAGGAAATGCCTATCGTGATTCAGAGGCATCTAAATTCACAAAGCATTAGGTAAGTCCTACGGGCACAGTGAACTAATGACTACGAGTCGGCTTGTCCTTAAAACGGACCAACAATTCAGACAAGAATAATAGCGAACATTCAAACGAAAAAACAAGAGAGATGCATTTTTCATATATACAAGGGGTGTTTTTACATCAAAAAACCAAAGTCCCACTAAGGCAAAAAATAAAATAAAGATGAAAGCCAAGTACAGGCCCTAATCTACCCGGAATGGCTGGAGCCAGAACGGTCGGACACTGTCCGCTCAGAGTCATCGGAGTCAGAACCGAGAGCATCCTTAGCCTCTCCCTCGACCCTTTTGGCCTCAGCAATAAGGGCCGGAAGATCAGTAAATCCATGCTCGGCTTGCTCGAGGGTGATCCTCCGAGATTTCCATTTCTCGTACTCAGCAACAATAGTGGCTTGAGCCTCGGAAACTTCCACGCTCTTCAGAGCTTCTTCCAAATCGGCCTCGGCCTTGGCTAACCTCGCCTCGCATCTCGATCCTCTCCAAGAACATTCTACATTTGACTGGCCGATTGAAGCTTGGCCTGGAGAGTGTCATTTGCATCAGCCGTCTCCTTAAGCTCGTTTTTCATATCATCACACATCCAGACCCTCATCTCCGCCTTCTCCTCGAACACCCTTGCACGCTTTTGATATCGGGCACTCTCGGATTCGAGCAGCCGATTCCTCTCGGCCAAGCTCGCAGCATCCGACTTCACCAAGTCCACCTCCTCCCAGAGTTGGGAGAGGGTGGTTTCGAGCTCGCCAAGCCTCGAGGAAATCTGAGCGTTGTCTCGGTTAAGGCCGATCTTGTCAGCTTCGAGACTCCGATTATATTCTGCCATCGCAGCTAGCTCACTCCTTAACTGATGGTTTTCGACCTTCGCTACATTAAGCTCGGGTCGGAGGTTGGAAAGAGCGACTGCCCGGTTCAACTCCTCCTCCTTCTCCTGAAGAAGGTGCAGATATTTCTCCGTTTCCCGGCCCTGGCATCCAGTTGGCCCTTGAGATCGTCCATCTCCTGCTGGGCACGGATGAAGGCTTCGTTGACGAGCACCACACTCTGCAAGTAAAGCAAGTTAAAAACTTGAACGAAGCAAAGTTAAAATTCTCAGTGAAGATATGCAGAGACGGCTAAAAATCTTACCCGGTTGCCCGCATGCATACCCTCGTTAATGAGGCATTGCCAAGAGACCCCGATCATCTTCCGCTTGTCCGAATCTGAGACAAGAGGCCTCAGATAGCTCGCCACGCCCACCGGGCAAGAAAGGAAGATGCAGTCCTCGGGGACGGTGACCATAACCGATTTTGTTCTCCTCGGATCCACGCTTGGGGCTGGAAAAATACGCACCAAGTTGTCCCTGGCCCCAGATTCGGAGGTCCGGCTGGCCGACCTCGTGGACCAAGGGATAGGGAGATGCCCGAATCCTGCAGCTTCGCCGGTAGCGGGAGGGGTGGCCGAGAACATGTCGTCAAACTCGTCAGGCCTCGGAGCCGGGGTAGAGGAACTTGGAGCAGCCTCAGTATCTTCAGCAAAGCTCGGGGGCTCCGTAGTTGCAGCAGGCTCATGCTCGGGCGTCAGATGAACGTCAATGGGGACTTCGATCTCCGGGACCGGCTTAGTCCTTTTACCGACTTCAGCAGCGGCCGCCTCCCCGGGCCTTCTTGTCCTTTATAGGGGAGTTTCCTCGGAAGAAGTTTCACCTGAAATATTGACGAAATCAATCGACCTTAGAGGAGCCGGAGAATGAATTTCTTCCGCACCTGTGTGTGAAACCGGCACCGAAAGTCCTCCGCCAGCAGAAGGAAGGGATGGAACGGAGACAGCCTCCTCCGGGATCGGAGCCACGGCAGCATCGGCCTCGACTCTCCGAACAATAATGTCGGGCTCTGTTTCATCCCGTAGGGTCCGAGTGACGCTCCTCGCCCTCTTCTTCGACTTTTGCCCTTTATCCGAGGGCCTTTTCCTCTTGGCGGCAGCAGCAGCAGCAAGGGCACGAGATGCACCCGCTGAGTCAAACTCGGGTGCCGACGTTGTGGGTTCAGCTGCCGACTCCGGCCTGGGATCCATCGAACCTTTGGGTAAACCTGAAAGTCAAAAACGCAATGAATATGGATAGTAGAAGGTGCAGTGAACACAGGAAGGAGCAGAATACTACCATGGTTCTGGGCGACCCATCGGCCACGCGACAGGTGCCTCCACGTCCGGTTATCCATGTTGGCTAATAAGTGCAGTGACCCATTCGCTCAGGTTTCGGACGACCGGAGGAATATACCCATTGGCTAACACGAATAAGAAAAACGGTGAGAAAGTGGGATCAAAATTTAACGAAACATACAAAAGCAATCACTTAAAGGTTCAGACTTACGTTTGTTGTTCCACTTCTCCGGGAAGGGCATGTAATTGGCCGGAATGATGTCCTCGGTCCTCACTCGGACATATCGCTCCAACCAGCCCCTGTCTCTATCCTCGTCCATTTTCGAGAAAAATGGATTCCGGCTACGCTTGGCGAGTTTTATTACGCCACCCCGGAACAACCTCGGGGAGTATAATCGTATCAGGTGGGCCAGCGTGAGCTCCTTCCCGACATTGTTGGCCAGCAACCGGAGGCATGCCACGACCCTCCAAATGATCGGGCTAGTCTGTGCCAAGGTCGCATCATAGGTCCGGCACATGTCCAGGATGACCGGATTAATCGGAGGGTTGAGCTTGAGGGTGAAAGGGTAAGTATAGACATACAAGTAGCCCTCCCGATAGTCGGTGGTTGACTCATCGGGCCCGGGGGCAAAAACTTGGACTGGACAATTGCCCCATCCACAGTCAGACCAGACCAGATCAAGTTTATCCTCGGTAATAGAGGAGGGGTATCGTCTCACATCATACCCTCTGTCGGACACCGAGGAAGGTTTTTCGACCTCTAAGTCTTTGTTGAAATTGGTTTTGGCCGGTATAATGTCCGAGGCCGTGGGCTCGAAGGAGCCCTTTGCCTTAGAAGGGGAAGTAGCCTCGGTTCCTGGAGACGAAACCGAGGGAATGTCATGGGAAGTGATTTCAGACATTTGGAAATATGAAAAGAAGAGGTTGAATGGATTCGAAAAAGAAGGTGAAAGAGCAAAGGAAACAGTCAAAAAAGTTCAAAAATGGCAAAAGTAACAGGAGGAAGCAGCAACAGGTGAGAATGACGAGTGGAGAAGGTGGCGGTATCGATTCTTTTCACGTAGTACAAGCAGTAGATCAACAAGAACTGAGTTTTTTAGATGATTATGAGTAGAGATATAGAATGTGTAAGAGGCAGAAAACTTGAAGCAGAAAGATTAATCGAAGAGGTAAAATGTTCAAATGAAGAGATGAAAGAGCCTTATATAGGCATGAGACTGTAACGGTTACGATTCCCCGACCAATCCAGGAGCGCCACGTGTCCCCATAATTAATGAGGAATGACTTGAAACGACATGCGTGCGGCGGTTGTCAGAGCAGACCATCCGGGACGGGACACGTGGCCGATGACAGAAGAACGTGGCACAACTGTTCCCGCCAAAAATGAAGCGATAACGACGGATAAAGGGAGTCACCGGTTTAGTGATTCATCCACTCCCCGTCACTCCGAAAAATCTACGATCCAGGATGTGTGGGGACTATCTGTATACGGTAAAAACCGGGTATATGTTAAACCAGTGGGACCGAAGGCCGATGGGAGAAAGGGACAAGAACGTGCATAAAGGCTCCCATTCTGAACCGGGGAAACGGCTGGATCGGAGCAAAGGAAGGTCGTCATTTGGTCCGGTTCATCCATGACCGGTTGTTCGAGGCCGTATGCCCGTTTGGTCGTGGCCGGTGGTCCGGGAGATCTGTTGCGCGGCTGCCACGCGTCGATGACGTCCTGTTGTGTTCAACCGCCAATCGTACAGGTGTCAGACCGTACGGTCTACCTAATCCAACCTAATCCAACTCAGAACTTTTTCTTTATTTTATTATTTTTTATATTGTATGAAGCCCATGGGGCAACACTATAAATAGGGGGCATGGTCCTCCTTTTAGGGGGTTGGCTTTTTCATATGAAGAACACTTTGTAATAGCAAACTATATATAAGAATCTCTCTCATATCAGATTTCGGTCCATATTTGTTGTGCTTTATCTCTTACGTTTTCTAAATCAAATAACACTTATTTGCTAGCAGATACTCGAGTCTAGAGCAAACCACTAGTCATCAATTGCTCCTTGTAGCATAGTCACATATTTCTTTTCTCTACCAAATAAGATCAAGATATAACCACATATCCTATACCTCACCTACAATTTTAATTGATTATTCAAATCAGGGGTAAACAATTTGGATTAATTTAACTGATTAAAATAGGAAGGGAAGGAAATGAGTGGAAAAAACAAGTCTGAAATAATAGAAGGATGAAGTTGTTATTAATGTGGTCTGATAGCAAACAAAAATATGCTGTCTTTTAGAAAGAAAAAAAAAAAAGATTAAGAAGTATGTCTTCCCTAGCCTCTTCCTCTCATTTCTTTCCGTCTATTCTCACATAACAAATCAAGCTATTGTTAGTCCTCTCTGTTTTCCTCCCAATTTTCTTGAGAACAATCATCCCCAACATGAATTGGAGTAACAGGAAAATAAAGGAAAGATATCTAGTAATAGCAAGATAATGTGTTTTCCTCAAATATATTGCCTTCTTACCTCTGTACTCTAGTAGTGGTTAGAAGGAGAATTCTATTATTTGATTATTTTCTTTTTGAGGAAAGACGCTTCCCTTTTCTTTTCGTTATATTTCACTTACTACTTGTAGTTCATTCTCTTCCATTGCAATCCACCAAGTACCACATGTTTGAAAAAACCGCAGGTTTCAAGTTATTCTTTGTAAGCAAGACTTATCCAATTTCCAGCAGCTTATAAGCAACAAATTCTCATAAGCAACGGTAATTTAAGAAAACAACTGTTGAAACAACAAAGAATTGGGACAAACCTGCAATGACATGTAGCCTTGGCTAGTTACTATTTGATCAATGGAAATTGGTGCTCGGTTTCTCTCGATAACCAGTCTGACAGTTGAAACATCCAGATCAAGAGCTTCTGCAACTTCATCATAGGAAGGCATTCGCCGAAGCTTTCTGCTTAACTCAGCGTTCGCATTGCAAATCTTTGGAACAAGCTCAGATATGCTGCCCTGCATGTAACAGACTAACCAATGCATTTCACTAATACAATTTATCATACGGTCATGTACTTAAGAAGGGAGAAAGGCGGCTATACATGTATCTACTACACCAGGGAAGTTCATGCAGAAGTGTGCCTAATGTGCATATTGTTGGTAAACTAAATGCGCAATTATTATGATTTTCGCAGGCTAATATTGCTGAATTATTCAGCATTTCATTGCACGAGTTATGCTGTAAAAGTCCATGTAGAAAAAGACCCTGCAGAACTTGATGGTCATTGCCCAAAACAATCACAAAATTTGTCACTCATCACTACGTCACAAGCAAAACTTGCACAATGGTGAATATAAAGAGTAACAAAGTCCTTAATGATGCATTAGCTTACCGGTAATCTAATAACTCTAGACTTGTTTGCTACAGCTCTAGTAATAGCTTGTCTAATCCACCAATAAGCATAAGTAGAAAGCTTATACCCCTTCTTAGGATTGAACTTTTTAGCACCATGAAGTAGACCTATGCTTCCTTCCTGTAATTGGCAGTGAAGAAGGGGGTGGTTACGGTCCAACAAAAACACAATCGCAGTAGCACTAAAACCAAATTAAAAGGTGGGGACCTGTATTAGATCTTGCAAGCTTAATCCTTTGCCTTGATATGAAGCTGCAACAGATACAACAAGCCCTCTATAACATTGAATTATCCTCTTTTGTGATTCTTTAGCATTAACCAAGAGCTTATCTAGTCTTCTTCTGCTCATTCCTGATACCTTAGCCAATTGATTTGGATTTAGTTCAATCTCACTTGTTTCTTCAACCATCTTTCTCAGCCTCTCAATTCTTGCTTCTTCCTAGTACAAGAGTAAAATAAATAAATAACGACAACAAAACAAATAAGCAAGAAAATAATAACCATAAAACTGTTCAAGCTGAGGGACTGGTCAAGTTTTTTTCCACTATCTTTAGTTAAGCCATAAGTTTATTCAAAAAGTTACAAATTAAAACGTCTACTCATTTGTTTTAAATTTTATGAATTTTCATCTGGATAACTGGATTATCATCACTATATTCTCTTAAAAGAATGCAAAGAAGATAAACTCTGTACATAAATGAGAAAGTTTAAGTTCTATGCACTGCAAGTGTAAATAATATTTACACAACCGGATCACTTATAAGGTAATTACGTCTAAATTTCTATGATACACATTAATTAGTAACCGGTTAAAAATGGTAACTAACCTACTATCACATGTTAACGTACACTGATAGTGTAAAAAAATCTTTACGATGTTAGTATATATAAGTGAAACTCAATTGTATATTAGTCATATGCAATTGATGAATCCTGGAGTCGTACCTTAAGGTACCAAGAATACTGTGACTCTTCCTTATGGGTCAAGTAGAAACCTGTCTTTACAGGTTTAGAATTGAAAATCTTATCCCCTTTATCTATGTCCATACATTCTGAATAACACCTTCTTCTTTTCCTTCTCTTCTTTCTTCTCAATGCTAACCGATTCTTCTCATTAATGATCTCAAACTTACTGCTACTCTCCTCAATATTGGTTTCATAAACCAAAGTTTTCCCTTCAATTGTCACAGCCTCCTCGTTAGCTCCTTTAATTGCCAAAGCATGAATAGGATCCATGAAAGAGCAATTCTTGGGGCAAAAGAGAATTGCATAATGGAACAGTGGTTTAGTAGATAATTTTGAAGGATAAGGAAAGAGTGAAGCTGGAGAATGGTTTGAACATGACCATGCAGTCATGGCCATAGAATTGTGAAGTTAAAAGAAAATAATGTTTTTAAGGCTGCCTTGATATATTTTGAGGATAGTAGATATTTTCTAGTGTTTTGTTTTACTATCTGAACTTGTTTTCTTTTAGTACATTATTGATGATGGAGACTGTGACTTTTCTTTTTCTCTTTTTTTTTTTTTTTTTTTTTGACTGCTTCTCTTTTTTTTATTTAACCAGGAGTCCACTTGCCCAATCAACTATTAGGATTGGCGCTGCTTATGAGAATACAACATCAGAGGAGAAAGTGCTCCCGACTAAAAGTTGCACTATTTTGAAGGCTCGTTAAGACAGGATGAATCTCATCAAACCAAAATGACAAATTATATAGAACAACCAGACGTTGAAAGTAGCAGAAATGAGGATGTTGAAATAGATGCGTGGGCATTCCAAGAGAGATAAGATTAAGAATGAAAAGATTCGGGACAAGGAGGGAGTGGACCCGTGGTGCACAAGATGCGGGAAGGGAGGTTGAGATGGTTCGAACATGTGCAGAGAAGATACGCGGATGCCCCAAGTGAAGAAGTGTGAGAGGTTGGCCGTAGTGGGTCTGACGAGAGGAAGAGGTAGGCCAAAGAAATGTTAAGGAGAAGTGATCAAGATGTGGCACAACTTCAGCTTACCGAGGACATGACTCTTGACAAGAGGTTGTGGAGGAATAGTAGGTTGTTGAACGTATTTTTTTGGTGCTCCAGACCAGAAATATTAGTACTCCATATCATTTTTAGACAGTACACACCCTTTTCTTGTTTTGGCCAAACAAATCACGGTTACAAATTTGCATGCACGTGCAACTACATTCCACAAGTTAAAAATGCACAGATTATTTTCCATGGGAGTTCTAAATGACCGGAAAAAAAGGGAAAAATTGACAAACCTATCATCAAAAGAGGAATTGCGTCTGCCGGGAGTCGAACCCGGGTCTATTGCTTGGAAGGCAATTATCCTAACCGTTGGACTACAAACGCTATCTGTTGTCAGGGCATGTATCCAACCAAATGTGCAGAAATAGTTGTCAGAAATCAGAATGGTCAATGGAGTGCCTCACCTAAATAGATTTTTCATAGTTTGTAACCAGAGTAGAAAGTAATACTATTCCTTTTTCTCTTTTTGGTTTAGTTGGCTCCGAAAAATAAAAGTTTAATCTTACATGATTAATTAACTGTTTGTTAGTATTACTAGGGAATATGTCCGCGCTTCGCGCGAACGATAAAGAAAATCAAAATATGATAAATTAATTTTTTTTATAAGATTTTTATATTAAAAAAAAAAAAAAAGGTTTCTATACCTTTGATCAATTTTATCTCTCTACATCTCTTAATCATAATACTATGGATTGTTCTTGAATATAATTATGTTGTCAAAGTTGATTGTTTTTTGTTATATCCTCCACCCTTACTTCTTTTGTTTTTAAATACATGGACGTATAAATTTTTCAACTTCACAACGTACTCATGTTTCTTTGTCAAAAAAATTATCGGCCAATATAGAAGTCTTGATTATAATACAATATGTTTCTTGATTCATGAAAATAGAATTAAATAATTAAGTTAGACAACATAGTTTTAATGAATATGAAGTATCAATTATTAATTTTGTTACCTTAATTTGCCATTTGCCAACTTGGATGACATCCTAACGTATCATACCTACAAAATGATATTAACATGGTTAAATAATTTCATTTAGGGGAAAAACGAACTATAAAATAAATATTATATTTTTTATATGATACTAAATTAAAAATTCATAATAACATATATTTTATATGTAGTAATATGTTTGTAATATTATGATATAACATTAATTTCAAGAATAATAAATAAATAAAAAGTTCAAAATAAGGTTTAGTTCTATATTTTTATAAAATCTTTGTATCATCCTTCGATTTCTCTACTTTTGTATGTATATAATTTTGGATTTCCAAAATAGTAATGTCTAAGATTAATGGATAAATGATAGAAAATTATATTTTTAAAATACTAAAAAAAATTGAAAAAATTCTCACTTTTAAATATTGAAAACAAATTTCCGCACAAAGTTTAGTTTTCTATGTAATTAATATTTTTATACATTGATGTTATAATCTTAATTCCAAGAATGCAGAATATAACCAATTTCAATAGTCAAGGCAAATTCATAAAGAACCTATTCATTTACAAAACTTGTACTATTTCATAGAAAACCACACAACCTATCATTAATTGAGAGAAAAAAGTAGAAGTGATAAATTCCCATTCCACCCTAATTAGGTCATTTCTTAAAAAACTCCTTGATCAAAATCTTTTTCTAATATATTCCTTCAGGAAAATTAGAAGACAAATAATGCTTTCAGTTTCTAATATTTGCAAATTTAAAAAAAAAAAATGCATTAAGATAAAAAAAATTAAAAAAAAAACTCACAAAAGAATGACATCAGGAGGAGCCAAAACACATATCCTGTAATGTACTCACTGAAGAGTGTGATTGTAGTCCTAAGCAGTTGAGATGAAGAACAACCACTGAACAAATGAACAATCAATGGAAGGTAAAAATGATTTAGAGAGATAGAAAGAGAAAGATATTATTGAGAATTTGTTGAATGATTATAAGCTAATGATTAGCTGTTATTGCTTAACTGCTCTTAACCACCTTACTGACAACTGTAACTACTTTAACTGCCTAAGTAACTAACTATCAAAGGAAATGACTAATATACCTTTTTGCTATATCTGGTATGTAACAATACACCCACCCACCCACCCCCAACCCCCATAAGGGACCTTGACCTTAAGGGATAAATGTAGGAAATTGCTGCTGTAAAACATGAGCATCCATCAAAGTGCTATCCTCTGAGGGACAGTTGGACCATTTCACCAAGTGTTGAGTAACCATTCTAGCACCTTTTGCAACAGTTCTAGTCTCTAAGATAGCTTTAGGTTCCAAAATCAAATAACTATGAGAAGATAAGGTGACAGGCAAATTAGGAACCACTGCATAATCACCAATGTGTTTCTTGAGCTGAGAAACATAGAAGGTGTTGTGTATCATGGCTTGAGGTAGAAGCTTCACGGTACAAGCAACTGAGCCAATTTTCTTCAATACTTGGAAAGGACCAAAGAATTTAAAATGCAACTTGTGATAAGAGTGACCTTTGAGGACATCTGCCTATAAGGCTGAAGCTTAACAAACACAATATATCCCACCTTCAAGGATCTAAGGGGTCTGCTCTTGTTAGCTTGGGCCTTCATCCTGCATTGAGCCAGTTGCAAATGATGTTTGAGCAACCTGAGTGTGTTTTCCCTAGCCTCACCTCCTCTACCATAGAACTGTGAGTGACATAAGGAAGGTGAGTAGGTGGTTTCTGACCATACAACACTTCAAAAGGGCTCATCTTGATAGCAGATTGATAGGTGGTATTGTACCACCATTCTGCAAGAGGTAACCAGTGCACCCACTCCTTGGGTCTATTATTGCACATGCATCTAAGATAACTCTCTATACACTTATTATCAGCCTCTGGTTTACAATCAGATTGAGGATGGTAAGCAGTGGAATGATGAAGTTGGACACCTTGAACTGAAAACAAAGCTTGCCAAAATTTGGTTAAGAAAATGACATCCCTGTCACTAACTATAGTTTGAGGCAAACCATGTAATCTATATATGTTATCCAAGAAGGCTTGAGCCACCATGGGTGCAGTATAGGGTTGGACTAAAGTGATAAAATGATCATACTTGCTCAGTTTGTCAACAACTAGAATAACAGATTTATATGAGCTTTAGGCGATCCTACAATAAAGTCAATGCTGATATCTTGCCAAACTTTATCAGGTATAGGGAGTCGTTATAGTAGTCCAGGTGAACTGACATTTTCCCCCTTGCATTTCTGACAAACCACACATTTCTTGATATACTAATACACATCTTCTTTAAGCTTCTTCCAATAGTAAATCTGACTAACCTTGTACAAAGTAGAAGCCATACCTGAGTGCTCTCCAATTGCACTGTCATGTAAAGTTTGCAAGATTGCTTGCTTCAATGCAGAGTTAGAACCAACCACAATCCTGGATTTCTTGTATAGTATTCCCTCATTCAACATATACAAAAGAGCAGACAATGGATCATCCGTGAGTTTAGTGATCAAATGTGGTAAGGAAGCATCGTTTTGGTAAGAGTTCTTGACCTTGCTTAAAAAATCAGATGTTACAGTAAATGGTGAGAAGTTGAGGTCCATCTGTGGGAACTCTGAAAAGGGAATCTGCAGCCAAATTTTCTTTGCCTTTTTTGTAAAGGATAGTATAGTCATATCCCATTAACTTTGCAACCCATTTCTATTGACTAGGGTGGATATTCTCTGCTCCAAGAGGTACTTAAGGGGTTGATGATGAGTTTTGATAGTAAAGTGTCTTCCAATAAAATATGGTTTCCATTTGTCTATAGCAGTGACTATTGCAAGCATTTTTTTCTCATAAACTGATAATACTAGGTGTTTGGACCCTAGCCCCTTGCTCATATAAGCCAAAGGGTGTCCTTTTTGCATCAACACATCACCTAAACAATGCCCACAAGCATCAGTCTCAATCACAAATTCCTCTGAAAAGTCTGGTAAAGATAAAACTAGGGTAGTGCACATAGCAGTTTTGAGTTTCTCGAATGCCATGTAGGCAGTTTGAGATCATTCAAACTTGTCTTTCTTGAGTAAGTCAGTCATTGGTTTGGCAATTAACCCATACTCTTTGCCAAACCTTCTATAATACCATGTCAACCCTAAAAATCCTTTAAGTCCCTTCAAATTAGTAGGGACATGCCACTCTTTCATGACTTTAATTTTCTCAAGATAAGCAATCACTCCTTGTTGAGTGATAATGTGACCTAGATAATCAACTTCAATTTTGCCAAAAGAACATTTACTCAGCTTAACAAACATGCTATACTCTTTCAACACTTCAAAATTGTGCACCATATGTTGCAAATGAGCCTCCCAAGAGGGGTTGTATATCAGTATATCATCAAAAAAGACAATTATAAACTTCCTTAGGTAGGGTTAAAAATTAGTGTTCATCAAACTTTGAAATGTGGAAGGGGCATTAGTTAGCCCAAATGGCATTACCACAAATTCATAGTGACCATTCTGGGATCTAAAACCTGTTTTCTCTATGTCATTTTCAGCCATTCTAATCTGGTGGTATCCCGACCTTAAATCCAATTTTGAAAAGAATTTTGATCCTCCTACCTCATCTAAAAGTTCTTCAATTACTGGTATGGGGAACTTATCTTTTACAGTGCAGCCATTTAGTTTCCTATGGTCAATGCAAAGCCTCTATGTTCCATCTTTCTTCTTAACCATAACAATAAGAGAAGAAAATGGACTTACACTTGGTCTTATGACACTTGATTCCAGCATCTCAGAGATCATCTTCTCAATCTCATCCTTCTGACTGGTTGCATATCTGTATGGTTTGACATTTATTAGTGATGTTCCTTCCTTCAACACAATTTTGTGATCATGAGCTCTTTTTGGAGGTAAGCTCTTAGGTACTTCAAACAGTGGAGCATATTGCTTTAAAATATCTTGCACCTCAGTTGAATTCTCTGCATCTTGACCCTTGACTAGCACATTAATCTCTCTTGTAGGCTGAACAAAAGCTACTGACATAGAGCTAAGTTGACCAGTTTTATATAATATCTTCTGCATTCTTGTATCAGCAGCAGTCTTGAAAGATCCTGGCTGACTTCCCCTGAGTGACACCTTCTTTCCCCCATTTGGAACTCCATCTTAAGCAAATGAAAATTCCATTTTATGTCTCCTAGTGTAATTAACCATTGAATTCCCAGAACTAGGGCTGAACACGAAAAATCGAAAAACCGATAACCAAACCAAACCGGGAAAAGAACCCGACATTTATTTGGTTTGATTTGATTTGGTTTTGGTTTCAAGTCTAAAAAAAACGAAAAAAACCGAACCAACCCGACTTTATGTATACATATTTAAAAAAATAAATTTGTATATATATGTGTGTGTGTGTATTTTAATTTGTTTATGAAAAAATTACAATTTATATTTTGTTTTTTATACTCTTGGGTCATGCTTTTGAATTAAATTAGATTAGGCCAAAATATTTTGATGGACTTCTAATAAAAAGGGGCCATCTTGCACCCAAAGCAAAGGTAAACAAAACGTTTCATCTGCACAAATCACAATTACAATTTACACATTCATATTGCCTCTTAAAAGTTAAAAGTACACTCATCCAAAAACCCTAAATCAAGAGGCGTGCATGGAAGCAGTAACTCCCAGCAACGATTATGTAATTACGTCTATGAAGCACCTTCTGTTATCTTTTCGGGTAGATTGTACTTTGTATTATCATTTTCTTCTTTTTATTTTTTCCTTTTCCAATGGGTGATTTAGAAATTACTTTTTTGGTCCATGAGAATCACTCTGCAATATAATCTTATCTATTGTTAGGTTTTTAGTGATTGATTTCTGTAGGAAACTTAACTGGTTATTATCTATTTGTCAGAAGTGTTGCATGTAGTACTTTAACTTTGTTCTTCCATACCTTCAACTTCTATTTGCATTTTTTCTATGATTTTTTTTTAATTTGTCTTCACTTGCGATTCCATCTTTCGTCTCTCTCGCAGATGGAACCAAAAGCTTTAGATGCAGAGGTGAAAGATCCTTCAGAAGCAGAGACAATTTCTCGACCAGAAGATAATAAAAAGCGAGTTGCTGATTCAAGTATCCCCTCTCCTTCAAAAAAGCACAAAAGAACAACAACACCTGAAACTGATCTTGGCATTGAAACGGGAAGGGAAACATCTCAAATTTGGAAATACTTTTCCAAATATATTGACAAATATGGTAAGAGAAAGGCCTCGTGCAATTATTGTGCTAAAAAATTTGCTTATGATAGTAGCACAAATGGGACAACTACATTATGGAATCATGTGAATAATACTTGTAAAAAGTCCCCTTTTAGATTCATTGACAGGAAGCAAGGGAGAATCAGGTCTTACTCTATTGAAGGAGGGGGGCAAGGAGGTAATAGTGGTACTGGTAATATGGAAAAAGTCGTGTTTAATATCAACGAAGTGCGAAAGGCTATTGCTGAATTTGTTATAATTGATGAACAACCATTTAGAGTCGTCGAAGGGGATGGTTTTAAGAGATTGATGTCACTTATTTTGCCTAATTTGGTTTTGCCCTCTCCTATAACTGTTGCTAGACATTGTTTGAGAATCTATCACGAGGAAAAAGAAAAGCTAAAAAAGCTTATTAAAAACCAACATATATGCCTCACTAGTGATACATGAACATCGCTTCAAAACCTAACCTATATGGTTATAACTGCCCCTTGGATTGATGATAATTGGAACTTGCAAGAGAAAATTCTGAACTTTTTTCAAGTTCCAAATCATAAGGGTGAGATAATTGCAAAGGGGATCGAGGCTTGTTTGATAGATTGGGAGGTTGACACTCCATTCACTGTGACCCTAGATAATTCTATTGCCAATGATGCTGCAATTAGACACTTGAAGGTGAGGATTGATGACTAGAAAGGTATCATCTTGAACAATGACTTTCTACATGTAAGATGTAATGCTCACATTCTGAATTTAATTGTAAAGGAAGGGTTAAGTGATCATAATGAGTCCATTTCTCGGGTCAGGAATGTTGTGAAGTATGTTAAGTCCTCTCCTGCCAGATTTGCTTCATTTAAGTTGTTTGTTGAAAAGGTAAAAATAAATAGTCATGGTCTTTAAGTTTAGACGTAGAAACTAGGTAGAACTCAACATATATGATGTGTACAACTATTAAGTTTGAAAAGGCCTTTTCAAGGATGTTTGTTGATGATCACAAGTACCAAAAGTATTGTCCTGAAATGACTGGGAGCAGAGGGCATCCAAGTGGGGATGATTGGAAGAAGGTAAAAGGTTTCACAAAGTTTCTTGACATTTTCTATCAGGTTACTTTGAAATTTTCGGGAACTTTGTATGTTACTTCAAATTCTTTCTTCTATGAGATTTTTAATCTTCTTGGTTTTATTAAAAATAATTCTCATGGTGATGATTTGGTGTTGATTGATATGACCGATAAGATGCAAGTCAAGTTTGATAAATATTGGGGCGACTTTGATAATATAAATATTTTTATTATTTGTCGTTGTTGTATTGGATCCCCAGTACAAAATGAAGTATGTGAAGTTCATTTTTGCCAACGCTTATGGTAGTTTGGTGGGAAATTTGAGATTGGAGAAAGTGATGAATACTTTAACTTGCTTGTACCATCATTACCAAGATTCTTCTTCTAAGACTTCTGATATTAATTTGGGAGGTCAATTTAACATGTTGATCGAAAGTGATAGTGGCGAGATATGTCAATCACAATGGGAAAAATATTTGCAAGAGGAAGATAATTTTGGAAATAAGAATGATCTTGAGAGGCACTTGATAGATGATATGGAGTTAACCAAAGATTTGAATATCATGGCTTGGTGAAAAAATGCAACCAAAAGGTATTCAATTGTTTCTACGATTGCGAGAGATGTTCTTGCAATTCCTATTTCTATTGTTGCTTCCGAATAGGGCGGATTCTTGATTCATATCGAAGTTCTTTGTCCCCAAAAATTGTAGAAGCTTTAATTTGCACTCAACAATGGCTCAGGTCAACTCCCAAAGAATACAACATTGAAGATATTCTAGAGGAAATTCAAAATTTTGAAAAAGGTAATTTTATACCTTTAACTCTTTGTGACTATGTTTAAGTTTCTAAATTCATTTCATGTTAATATTTTAATTCTTCTCTTTCAGAATATCTCGATGATATTTTGAGCATTGATTAGCTCGAATGATGGAAGCAACTTCTACTATATTCTCATTGCTTGAAGTTTCGGATGAATTTTGTTTTAATTTGCTATGTGAAAGAGTGTTTTACAGGATCCTATTATGATTTTGTTATTGTAATACAACTCTTTTTAAAGTTGGATGATGAAAATGACATTACTATTTTTTGTTTGTGTTGAGCCCTCTTTTTAAAGTTGATTCATGTGTTGAGCCATGTTTTATTTTTTTTGTCTATTCATATGAATGGTGTGTTAACTATGAAGTAGAGAGTATGATTGTTGAAGCCATGAGATATTATGCAAGAAGCTCTGCTAGTACTGTTAGTACTTTGTCATGTTTCCATTATCAACTTGCTGCCTACTGGTGTACAATGTTTTTTGGGGTGGTAAAAGTCATCTCTATGGACTATGGTACTGAAGGGGAATCTTTGCAGCTACTGACCAGGTACATTCATAATTCCATGCATGCGCTTTTTGTATATTATTTGTTAATCATTTAGAGTTGAGGTGATTCCATAATTTAAAATTAAAGATATGAGTACATACATACTAGTTAGTTAGGATCGCGTATATTGGATTTATGGTCTGATTGCTTGCTTCATAATACGTTCAATTTTAGATATGCTCGCTACATCTAATTAAATATGTTTCTAAATTAGGCAATTTAGTATATTGAGTAATTATCTGGTTACACAATCTTCTTGCTGATTTACTTCTATTGTGAAAAACATATCAGGGGTTGACTATTCTTGGCAATACTATTTCAGATGAGTTTAAATTCAAATAGTGATTACAATGTATTTTAAAAACCGACAAAAACCGAAAAAACCGAAAAAACTGAATAGTAAAAACTGATATAATTTGGTTTGGTTTGACAATTTGAATAACCGACTCAATTGATTTGGTTATTTTTTAAATAAAAACCTATCCAAACCGAACCGTGAGCACCCCTACCCAGAACTATGTCAGCTCCTCCTAAGGGGATCACCAACATATCTGCTCTAAAATCCACCTCTTGCATCTTTCAATGCACTCCTCTAGTCATCACAGTGCTATGAACCTTGCTACCATCTGCTACAGAAACTGCAAATAATGGGATAGTTTCCAATCTACATCCCAATCTATTGGTTGTTGTCAAGTCCATAAATTGTGAGTTGCCCCTGAATCAATAAGAACATGCACCATTCTGCTCTTAACTGCTCCTTTCACCCTCATAATTCTATAATCACTAGTGCCATCCAAAGCATGGACAGACACTTGAGCCTTACACATGGAATTTTCAGACTCTTATTCCTCCTCGCACACCTCTTTTACCTCTTTTGCTGCTTCTTCCCATTGAAATCCTTCTTCTACATCATCCAATTCTAAAATATACAGTTGTTTCTTTCTATTACACTTGTGGTTGGGGGTAAATTTTTCATCACACCAGTAACAAATTCCTTGAGATCTTTTCTCATCCATTTCTGCAGGAGTTAATCTCCTTGATCCAATGATTGCTTTGTTCTCAAGTTTATGGTTCTTGTTACCTTCCATTGCTCTACTATAGCTCCCTCTTAATTGATTTCCCCACAAATTATGAGGATTAGGAAGTATAGGTCTAGAGTTTCTTACCAAGGTTTATATGTGTACTTGTTGTAGTTTCAAGGATTTCTCAGGTAGCTTGGCATGATTGTAAGCCTTCACCAATGTTCTAGGGCCTGTAAATCTCACTTCAACTTCAACCTCCATATCCAAATTTGCCAAGAAAATGTTGATTGACTGTTCTTCAGTCACATCCACTTGATTCAAAAGCTTATCAAACCTGTCCAAATAATCTTGAACATTTATTGTTTGTTTGAGAGCTACCAACTCTCCTAAAGGATCCGCATGAGCAATATTCCCAAATCTGATGTAAACCGCCCATACATAATCACCCCAATTAGAAATTGCACCCATCCTTGCCTTCGTGTATGCTTAATGCCATTGCAAAGCTTTACCCTCTAGATGAATCATTGCAGTTTGCACTTTCTTTCCCTCAAGTGTTGACATGTAGTCGAAATATTGTTCAGCTTTGTATAACCACCCTTTTATATCATCCCCACATAATTTAGGAAATTCGATCCTCTGAAATCGATCCTTTTGAAAATTAGGGTTTGCTTGGTTTCCTTGAGTACAATTTCCCCCATTTTCCATCGGAGCTTCTCTCGCAGGTTCCGCTAGTGCTCATGTTGTTGGATTAGCTGCCATCGCGATGAGTAATTGCCGAATTTCTCCCAATGCATCGCTCTAAACACGAACTTTTCACGCAATTCGTCCATTTCTCGCATGAGTTCCAAGTTTCTGGTGTTCGCTGCCGCCGTCTCCGGCATCTTTTCCTGTCCAATGAGCGGCTGCTCTGATACCAATATAATGTACTCACTGAAGAGTACTATGATTGTAGTCCTAAGCAATGAGATGAAGAACAACCACTGAACAGATGAACAATCAATGGAAGGTAAAAATGATTTAAAGAGATAGAAAGAGAGAGATATTATTGATAATTTGCTGAATGAATCCAAATACAAGTAAACCGTGTGTATATAAGCTAATGATTAGCCGTTATTGCTTAATTGCTTCTAACCACCTTACTGATAGCTGTAACTACTTTAACTGTCTAAGTAACTATCAAAGGAAATGACTAATATACCCTTTTTCTATATCTGGTATGTAACATATCCCTATTCAAATTGCATATTGGAAGATTCAACTTCGTAATATAAATCCAAATGGATATTCACACACACACACACACACACACAGATATATATATATAACTTTTCACCAAAGTTTCACAAAATTAACAAAAAAATGATTTCATATATATCACGAATAAAAATATTTTCTAACCATAAATTTATGAGGAAAAAAAGCGACAACATATAATAGATAAATACCTATGAATTTTTTACCTTTGTAAATATCGTACTTTCTAAAATAGTTTCTGCAATACATTCCTCAAAATCAGAGTAAACTTCAATCATTTGTCACCAAAAGAAGAAATGTTACATTAAACATCATAACACTAAAATATGCCTAATTTGAGCTTTCAAGGAAACTCATTAAGATCATAAAATCTTATTATGTCTTTGATCTTCAACATACCTATATTTTTATTTTTTTATACCTTTGAGTATTTATGATCCGCCATAAACCATCATAAAATATAGAAATCAGAAGTTTAATATACTCATGAAGAGAAAAGAAAAAAGCAAGTTCATATAGTCATTAATGGATAACTTGATATTCTTGCCCCAAAAAGAAAAGGATTAGATGGGGGTAGAGATGATTTGTTTGAATCAGGCCACAATCGTGAGGAGGAGGACTACATGTTATTGCTATGACTCTTCAGTGTCCTCATTTACTATGATTCTTAATTAATTGCCTTCATTATTCTTAATTGTCTTTATTGGCCCTTGCTGTTAATTTTGTAGCCATGGGTAAACATTAACTTTTTCCTATGTATATATTAAATTTTTATCAGAAAAATTAGGTTAAAAGCTCAAAAAGTGTGAAAAAAGATAAATAGGAATGGAGGTTATAGAGAAGTGTCACATCACCTTGTCTATGACAAACTTTATATTATATATAGATATAGATTCCTTTCCGAGTCCATTGCATTTTGCACCCTTAATGAGTGTCCTATTTTGTGATTTTCACTCTATACTAATTTTTTAGGGTGCGAATCATAAAAAATAAGATAGAATACAAATCACAAAACATGACACACATTAAGGGTGTAAAATGCAACGGAGTTTTCCTTTCCTTTATTGATACTCTCCTAAATATTGGTTTCAAAAATCAAAGAAGAGGATGGCATATTTGAAGGAACGAGTGGGATTTTCAACATTGGTGGTCACTTGAACCAAGCAAGCCGACATAGAAGACGAAATGACCGACAATTTAGGGCTCGGACAAGTTCTAGATGTTTTCACATTTTAGTCCCTTTGGTTTTGTATTTATTTTTTGTTGGACATTTACTTTTACTTTCAATAATAAATAGAAAATATCCCCGTGGGACTAAAATTTATTTAAAAAAAACAAAGATTTTCCTTCTACTGTCACAACCTCATTTGCTCCTTCGATTGCCAATACATGAATTGGGTCCAAAAAGGAGCAATATTCTTTTTTGGGAGGGGGGGGTAAAGGGGTTCAATTGAACCCCTTCGTCCGAAAAGCAATATTTTTTTTGGGGGGGAGGGGTGTAAGGGGGTTCAATTGAACCCTTTCGTCCGAAAACTATACAAATATAAATAGGTAAAACTAAATTTGTTTGCTTATATATAAGTTGTTGAATTCTCCTGATATAAGAAGTTTTGTTTTTTTTTTGAATCCCCTTATCTGTATTCCTGATTCCACCACTGTATTTGGGGCAATAGAGAATTGCATAATGGTTTGAACATGAACATGACCATGCACCCATGGGATGGCCATAGAAATGTCAAGTTAAAAGAAGGCAAAAGACATAAATTGACTCTTAAGCTATACCCAAAATGTTATTTTCACACTTAAACTTTATTAGTGACCTACTACACACTTAATATATGAAAAAGTGATATTATTTACCCCTCCAGTGCTGATGTGGCATAAAATTTAAAAATAATTAAAAAATAGGCGCGTTTTGATTAAAATTAATTTATTTTTTAATACCAAATTTATATTTTTTTAATCTCACCCCCACCCCCACCCGCCCCTTTCTTCTTCATTTCCTACCCCTCCCACCTTTCTTCTCCATACTCACCCACCCACCCAAATTTATCTTTCCACTATTTTTTTTTATTGCAATCCCTTCCACCTTTCTTCTTCATCTGCACTCCCTTTTTCTTTCCTATCTTCTCTCCTCCCCCCTCATTTCCTCAATTTTTCTTATCATATCCATTATCTTCTTCACTGTAATTTTTCAGAGGAATATTCCAAATCAGAATTCAAGAATCTTTTAGGGACCAAAATAACTAAAAAGAAAAATTAAAAAATAAAAGTGCAAATGAAAGATGAATGTCTCTGCTCTGAAATCAATGGTGAATTTCTATTGTGATTTATGGTGATGGGTTGGTGAGGAATGTTAGAGAGGAATTGATAGTGGTATTTTGATTTTGGTGGTGGCTATTGAAATCATTGTAGGTGATGGTAGATGAAATTGATAGTAATGGTATCGTGACTTTTTCTGGTGTTGGTGGTGGTCTGAAATTGCAGTGGTGGGGGCGGCGTGACGGTGGTGCTGGTGGCATGAAGGATTTTGGGGGTGGTGGTGGCGTGAAGCATTTAGGGGGTGGGGGCGGCGTGACAGCAGTGACTGGTGGCGTGAAGGATTTGGGAGGTGAGGGCGGCGTGAAGGTGGAGATGAGGGGGGGGGGGGGGGTGTGAAATGAAGAAGAAGATGGAAAATCAATTTTTTGTTAAAATTTAAAAATCATTTTTTACTTTAATTTTGTGAATAAAGTAAAAAAAAAATGTGAAAGAATAAATAAAATTAAAAAAAATTGTGAAAGAATAAATGAAGTGTTGTTGACGCGTAGTGCGCGTGTGGAACACTTCCACACCTGAGACAAATATCACTTTTTTATATATTAGGTGTGTAATGGGTCGCCAGAATAGTTTAAGTGTGAAAATGACTTTTTGGGTATGATTTAAGGGTAAAGTTATGCCTTTTGCCTTAAAAGAAAATACTTTTTCTTTAGGTAAAATATATAGGCAGCCCTGAACTTGTCACAAAATTCAATTTAGACACCTTAACTAGAGGGCTGACCTATTGAACACCTAATCTGCCACATATATGTGTCTGTTGAACCCTTCAAAATTATTCAGTTCAAAAAACAAAATGCGTGCAGCATACACGGCAGCATGTGACAATAAGCCAATGAATTTGCAACACATGTAAGGAAAAAGATGGAAAAAACTAAATACACGAGCTTCTTCCAATGATTTGAGCCTTCGACAGACTTATGAGCCTTCTTTTTCTGATTTTGAGCCATGTCATCGGTAAAACCAAAAACTAGATTGGAAAATCTAAGGGAAACGATATCGTAATCGGAGTCGGCACAGCGGCACTGTGTTTGCTACCACTTCTGACTGGTTTTCAGAGATCGCAACAATGATACGTCTACGAGTTTTCTATTTTTCTGCTTCTCGATCTGGTACTGAACATCAGTTGGGTAAGAAGTAAAAAGATTGCGATAAAAATGGAAGCAAAAGATTTCTAGTTGAAGATGTACTCCCTCCTCTCTGTTTCTCTAAACCAACAACCTCTGATTTATCAGACTTTTTATTTTTGTTCAATTCTTGTATCAATAGATTAGAAGCCCGTTTGGATTGGCTTATAAGTTACTTATAAGCTGTTTTCAGCTTTTTTGAGTGTTTGGCTGGCCAACTTAAAGTCATTTTGTGCTTAAAACAGCTTATAAGCCAAAAAAAATAAGTTAGACTATCCCAACTTATTTTTTTTAGCTTATAAGCTGCAAATAGCTTATAGGCATAAGCCCATCCAAACAGGTTCTAGAGTTGTTTTAGTTTAGAAAAGAAAAATGAAGCTTCCCTCCGATGATAATTCTAGGTGACGAACAAATAGAAGACTCATTGGAGTGGCATTTCCCAGCCAGTGAAGAGTCCGGAACCAAAATGCCCTCAAAAAAACCATTTTGAATCAAAATACCTCAATAAAAAAAAAGTTACCAAAGTACCTTTAGCACAGTAAAATACTGCGCTATAGCACTTCACGGAGACGGAACCGTTAAGTACTATATAGCAGTATTTTACTGCGCTATACAAAAGTTTCTCTCACCTATAACGCAGTAAAATACTGTGCTATAGGACTTTGTCTCTCACCTATACATAAGAGCGTAACTTTGATTTTTGATGCGCTGAGTTATTGTTGCAATTTATTCAAATTTTACTGCGCTATATCACCCCAATAAAACCCCATCGGGTTCCACCACTGGTCCCTCCAGTGGCAAAAAAAATTGAAAACGCCATTGGAGGCGAGCCAAGGTGGTCCCCACATTCAAAAAACGTCGTTTTCTATTAAATTTCGTCCGAAAAGTTTAGATTCTCGGTATATTCAAGTCAAGGAGCAAGATTCTAAGTTTGAATTTTGAGAAAAAGCGGCGTACAACTCGATTAAAATAACTCTACAAAAAATCTTCGATTAAGGTTTTCTACTATGAACTTTTATTATTATTTTGTTATATACATTATATTGCATGCATGTGTAACATTTAATCGTTGTTAATTTCCAAAAAAAAAAAAATCAAATTTCGTTTTTTTTTTTTTTGTTTGATCGGGCTGGGCAGTGGCTTATGCCACTGTTCCCTTTTTTTTTTTTTTTGTTTAATTCATTATTTGTTAAATGTTTATGAATTTTTAATTTGTTAAATGTTTATGAATTGTTAATTTGTTATATGTTTATGAGTTGTTAATTTGTTAATTATTTATGAATTGTTAATGAATTATTATTTTGTTAATTGAGTATTTGTTAAATATTCTTTATGAATTGAAAGAAGTTGATTGGTAATGAATTATTATGTTGTTAACACTTTGTTTGGATGATTGTTATGTATTGTGTTGTATTGTATAGGACCAAATCAGTGGTTACACAAAATAGGACCTTTCGTCGTTGCATAACAATAAAATTAAAGTAGCAATCAAAGCAAACATTTTATTTATCGTCGTTACATAACAATAAAATTAAAGTAGCAATCAAAGCAAACATTTTATTTAACCTAACAACATAATATAATACAATAGGTAACAACCATCCAAACAAGTTGTAAATGATTATGAAATGTTAATCTATATAATTTTAAAAGCGTGAATATGTATGTTAAATAAAAAAAGATTATCTTAAAAAGAATAGTTAAAATTCTTCTTTTCATAAATACATAATCTAACGAAAAAAATGTAAAGTTTGTAGGAAAATATGTGGTCGACGAATATACTCTTTTAGTTTAATTTTATCATAGTTGTGTTGGCTATTTGGTCAACTAAAAATATATCACATATTCAAAATAGAGTTCTAAACAAATATTACTGCTGAATTTCGATTCCCAAACTAATTAACTTAACAAGTCTTTGCCATCACATAATTCAAAAGTAATTAACTTAAAAATCTTTGTCATCACATATGTGTCCTTACTATCACATATTAATTTTACTGCATATCCCATGTTAATTGTTCACAAGATATAATACTACATAATTCACATATTCCCTACAAATTATTAATTAGTTAATATAATTTTCTTTCATTTCAAGAATAATGACTAATTTAGTTTGTACAGACCGGACTCTTTCATGGATCCGAATGTTCCCCCTGGGCCCGATGTTCCCCCGGCACCCGATGCTCACCCGGGGCCCGCTGATAGATCAGTATTGTCTTTGCAAGACAATCATAGGTCAGAGTTATTATGGGTCGGTACTATAGGGATATCTACTAGGCACCGTCCCCATAGGCTGCAGAGAGCGTGGGCTCTTTTACGCGAGCACCCCCCACACCCTCGCGTGTTGGAGATATTGTTTCGGGGCGGCATCTACCGTTGTGTGTCCGTTGGTCGGGTACAGCATGATTGGGCGCTCATCGTAGCCACGGTTGAGCGGTGGAGGCCAGAGACACATACCTTCCATCTTCGCACTGGTGAGGCCACGATTATACTTCAGGATGTGGAGGTCCTCTTTGGATTGCGGGTAGATGGAGAGCCACTGTACACTCGGTACGAGCCTCCTCCTGGTCAGACGTGGGTGACAGAGTTGACTAGGCTCACCCACTTCGTGCCTGATGTCGTGGCCTAGATATCGGGACAGAGTCGAGTTCAGCTTAGTGCACTCTGCACTTATTTGGAGGGTCTGGATCCGGTTGTGGACGGAACCCCACAGGACGATGTTGATCGTCATGCCCGTTTGTACCTGCTTATTATATTCGGGGGCATCTTGTTCCCGAATTCATCGGGTGTCTTTGTCAGTTTACGTTACTTGGTTTTCTTGGAGCATCTGGACCGCTTGGGAGACTATAGCTGGGGCGGTGCTGTTTTGGCGTATCTTTACAGATGCCTGTGCCGAGCGTCTATTGGTGCTGTCAGAGATGTGTGTGGATTTTTTGCTCTTCTCCAGGTAATATTTTCGTTCCTTTAAAGTCAACAAACCTCTTGAAAGGATGACTAAAAAAACGTATTTTCTAATATCGCTTACAGTTATGGGCGTGGGAGAGGATGCTGCCTTTTCAGCCCGTACCTAGGCATCACCTCGAGATTGACATGCCTTATGCGAGGAGGTGGACATCGGGTTTTGACCGGGATGTGGATACGCACCACAGTATTCTTCCATTCCGTGACCAGCTTAATCACATGACGGACGATGCGGTAAAACTATTTAAATTTACATTAATAATTTAATTAAACGTCTTTTCTACTTGGTGATCACTTATTTGTATTTATATGTTATGCAGCTATTTATATGGACGCCGTACGCTGCTAGATTAGATGGTTTGCCCCCCTTCTGTAGGGCAGGTCAGGGGGTTTGGAGGTCGCGGTGTCCATTGATACACCTGGACATCGTAGAGGATCACATGCCCGAGCGTGTCTTACGACAGTTTGGGCATACACAGAGTATACCCCCCGATGTCCGTCATGAGCTCCGACACTACCAGCGGGACGATCGGGCTGCCGTTGATGATGATTTTTTGGCTTTCATGGATGTCCAGCTCCACCGTTGGGAGAACAGGTTGGGCACTTTAGCGGTGGTCGGTCATTTGACTCCCATTGAGCATTACACACGCTGGTATCATCAGATCACACGCCGATTGATCGGCAACCCAGCTTTGCGTCCCCCTAGGGATGTAGGATACTCAGCACTCGCGGGGCAGTACGAGGCATTGGTAAGTTTATCGTATTTAGATTTATCTAATTGCATTAATTGCTACGTTTTAAAAATAAACTTTTTTGTTTCTGTTAAACACAAATGCAGCTGGTGGCCGTACAGCGTTTACGCATCTTGGGGTTAGAGCATATGCCTTACCCTGGGCTTGCGGGGCTTGCCGCGGAGTGGTTAGGATATCCGAGGATGGTATCTGGCAGGCAGGCGAGATTAGGCGCATGGCGGAGCCTGTTTCGGAGGCTGAGTATCAGGCAGCACCGGGTGCTCCCAGAGAAGGAAGCCGTGCTGGCAGAGGACGTTGTGCGCTTAGAGGACGCGGCGCATCTGCTAGAGGACCTGGTGGTGGAGGACACCATCTGGTAGATGAGGCGGATGAGGCCGATCCCATTCCAGAGGGCGTTCACGGTCTAGTCCATCCGCAGCCGTTCCAGGCCGGTGGCAGCTTACCTGGGGACTCACCTACATTTACGCCGGCGCTCTTACTTGCTGAGATACCCAGGTCTTCATCACAGCCGAGCCAGAATGCATACATGGAGGAGCGTGATAACGTTGATTAGGCGGCATTACGCTTCATTAGCTGATGAGCGGCCTGTGAGGAATTTAGAGGGAGCCCGGATTCTTGACTTCGATGAGTTTTTGATCCCGGTTAGTCATTATTTAGTACTATTTTATATTTTAGGATTCGGCGCCAGCGGGTCCACCAGAGCCACCCACTCAGGCATTTTCTCATGGGCCTGTCGAGGCAGCGATGTCTTCCCATGTGACTGTCGAGCCACATGGGAGCTTTTAATTAAAATTAGTTTTATTCAATATAAGGTCAATATTTAATATACATATTTGATCATTTAAAGTACTTATTATTTCAGTTGTTTCATATTTTAGGATTCGGCGCCAGTAGGTCCACAGGAGCTACCCATTCCGGAGCATTCTCATCAGCCTGCCGAGGCAGAGGTGTCTTCTCATGAGACTACCAAGGCGCATGTAAGTTTTTTACTTAAAACTAATTTTATTCAATATAAGGTAAATATTTATTTAATTTTTATAACCTTTACTTGGACTTCGAACAGCATCTCGTCCAGGAGACTACCTCATCTTCACCACCACACCGATCTCAGGAGCCTACAGACCCATCTCAGGAGCCTACTCAGGCGCCCGTTGACACACAGGTTTGATTAAATAAATAACGTTAATGTATTCAATATAAATAAAAAATAGTACTAATATTTATATACTTTTCAGGTCATCCTTCGGCGCCTGCGGTGGCGACTCCCGACGAAGAAGAGGTCGAGTTTCCAAACCCAGCTCAGCCTGAGGTTCTGAGCGTGCCAGCGGGACTAGATCCCAAGAAGAAGCACGTTCTAGTTAAGGGCGCAAGGGCTAGGGGAAGAGGAGATGATCATGACTTGGAGCGCCCGGTTATTAAGAGGAAAAAGGGCGATGGAGACGATGGCGAGGGCGGTGGGGATGGTATGAGCCTTAGGCCTAGGGATAGTCTCTGGCATACTACCTGTGGGACCCATCCTCGATAGTGTATATGCATTAGTGTTGTACAATTTATCGTAAATATTATATATTTTTTGCATATTTATAAATATTATCTTAGTCTTTATTATTGTTTATAGTTTCGCATCCTAAATTGATAATAAAAAATAACGTGACACATTCGAAATAAAGTTAAGCATTAATTTAAAACTAAGACGAAACCCTAAAAGATAAATAACTTAAAGCTAATGACTACAAGTCTTCAAATAAAAAAGAACTTCGAACATTTTTCAACCACTAAAATGACAATCCAAAGTATTGCGTATTCTTGATGTATTGAGCCTATTTTATTAATTGTACAAATATAACTAGAGTTCTATATAAAATATTGAAGTTCCGGAATCTCAAAGCATGATTAATATACGGCTAAACTACGTAAAAAAGATAAACTACGTAAAGAGGAGTGAAAATGTGGTGTTATTGAAAATGACAGACTCCTATAGCGCAGTATTTTACTGCGTTATGGGAAGAGAGGAGAGACAAGTACACATAGACAAAAATATCATTTCAGAAAAAAATATGAAGTTATTCACGCTCTCAAAGGAGGTGAATAACAATCTCTCTGCCATGTCAACACAGTGTGTTTACTAGGCACAAATCTAATATAGATTAGGTGTTCAATAGGTCACTCTCCAGTTAAGATGTCTAAATGAAATTTTATGACAAATTCAAGGGCTGCTTATGTATTCGGTCTTTTTTTTTTATTATCTTCAGTTAAGAGATACAGAATGCGGTAGGTATATTTTGAGGCTAGTAGATATTTTCAAGAGTTCTGTTTTACTCTTTGGACTTGCTTTCTTTTACATTTTTTGAGACTAGTAACTTTTTTTTTCTGTTCTATTTTTTGTCTAGTTTTAATTTATTTTTTATTTAACCATTCAGAATTCACTCGCCCAATCAATTAAGATTCGTGCTACATATGAGAATGGATTACTACAGGAGGAGAGTGCATAACGTTTCATATTGTGCAATATTATATTGTATTGTGTTGTATTGTATTCTATTGTTTTGATGCATATAATATTTGGATAGAATATCGTTTTTTGTCGTTACCGAATGCCACGCATCAACAATTTGAAGGATAAACTTACTAAAAAAGTAGGGTACGAGATAAAGCTATTATAAAAAGATATGGTAAAGGATATTCAAGTGGGGCAACTTTATATTCCTTTTTTGTCGTGTTTTTATTGAATATGTTTGCATGGAATTTTTCCTTTTTTTTTTTTTTAATAAAAGTCCACTAGGCTTTTGGCCTAGGGCTAATTTTATAAATTTTATCAAAAAATCCAGAAGTTTGTACAACTCTAGCCAAAAGGCTAATGAAAATACAAAATTTAAACTAATGATCAAATTAAGACTTATAACTTGTCTTAATTTGATATTACAAATTGTTAAAAAATTACTAATAGAATGAAATTTGAAATAATTGCTCCATAAAGAACTTCTGTTTCTATATCTCACATGCTCTATATTTGGCCCTCTATATGCACCAAGGCAGTACATTTTCTAACTAATGACCAGTTCTCAGTAGGATGAGCATCCCGGGGTGCTAATACCACCAACTAAGAAACAACCACTAAATAGAAACTGTATGCCCATGTGTACTCAAGAGGTCTGTTGTGTTCCATGTGCTCAATCATTTGGAGCAGTAATTCCACTTCATGTCATTTGTCAAAAGTGCCTCCAACCAGTTGCAATTTATGCTGGTAAAACTTCTCAACATCCTGATTACACTGTGTTTCGCTGCTTGTTGGTATTCCTTCAGTGTGGTTGTTCTGTGGTACCTGTTGAATTAAAATCCTCCATTTATGTTAGTTTGTGTACCTGCAACCATTAGCAAACAGTTAGTGTAAACCAAATCCTTCACATTCTCCTCCCAAAGGATTTGAGTGTGAGGACATCCTTTTCTCCCACCTTCCCCCTATATTCAGTCTCCTTAACATGATCTAATTCTTAGACAGGGCAGCTGTAATTTGTCACTGTTCACAATTCTTTTACAGTGGCTCTCCATGTCATGAAAGGAATTGAATTGTATGTCCCCTGTGTCCAAAGCTAAATTAGCCAAGTGATCTGCTAATTTGTTTCCTTCCCTATAAATATGCTCTATCACCACCACTTTTTCCTCACTTATTCTCCAAATTTCTTCCACCATAGTAATGATTTGCCAAGGAATTTCCCATGTCCTTTGAATAGAGTTCTTCAGCAAAAGTGAATCTGTCTCTATCCTTATTTGATCCCATTGACTGTCTTTTATATACCTGAGAGCCTGTAAAATGGCTAGGGCCTCTGCCTCGGTGTTGGTGCTTTGAAGATCCTCTATTTCTCTGGCCTGTGCTTGTATCACATCTCCCCTTTCATCCCTTACACAAAAGGCCCATGAACTCCTACCCGGGTTTCCTCTTGAGGCTCCATCAGTATTGACTTTTATCCATCCAATATCTGGAGTTCTCCAAGTCACTGGTGCTACTCTTATCTTTGGAGAATATCTCTGTAATGCCTCAACAATCACACTCCAATTATATGGTGCATACCTAAAATTTCTCCTTCTCACCTTCATGAATTGAATCAAAGTATGCATCACCTGGTAAATGAGTTTTGTGATTGACACCTTCCCTTCATGTCTCATAGTGTTTCTCCTCTTCCAGAGTTCCCAAATAATAATAGCAGGGACAGCTTGGTTAATGCATTTGGCATGTAGTCTACTAGGCATATCCCACCATGTGTTAATTATTTGGGTAACTTGCAAATTCTCAGTATTTATTCCCACTGGTCCACAAAAATACTTCCAGATGGCTTGAGCTGTTGGTGAGTGTAAAAAGACATGGGAGGTATCTTCCACTTTTGGATGTTGACAACAATAGCATCTGGAAGGGAATTGGTGTCCCAATTTCTTCAACTTATCATCCAATGGTAGCTTGAACTTCCAAAATCTCCACATAAAAAAAGATATCTTTATTGGTAGTCCTTTGATCCACATCTGCTTATACAAATTACTGGGGTCTTTTCTTTGTCTGAGCAATTGAAATGCAGACCCAACTGTGAATTTCCCCCTCGAATCTAATTTCCAGAAAGCCTTATCTGCTTGGCCATTTTCATTTGGTGGATTAATGTGCTGCACAATATGGTCTGCTAGATCCTCAGGAAGGATTCTTCTTAGCAACTGTTCATCCCATTGCCCCACTTCTGCAGTTTCTTTTACAAGGATGATTGTGGGATCACACTCAAAATCTGGTGGAGTAATATGGTATAGGGCTCCCAGTCCTGTCCAATTATCAAACCAAAAATAAGAATTACCTTGTTGAAGCTTCCACCATATCTCATGTTCCATCTCATCTCGGTATTTAATCATCTTCTTCCACACATAAGTACCTGATCCGCTAGGGGCTATCACAGCATGAAACTTCTTTAAGTACTTATTACTCATGAAAGTTCTCCATAAGGATTGTTTGGTTCTCATGTTCCACCACAGTTTAGCAAAGAGGGCTTTAGATATATCTTGTAGGCTTCTAAACCCCATGCCACCTTCTTCTTGTGGGTGACATAAGGTTGTCCAAGTTGCCCAGTGCTTACTTGAATTTCCCACAGAGTTGCTCCAAAAGAACTTAGCAAACAATCTATGAATCTGAGCAAGTATAGCACTAGGAGGGTCACAAGCGGATAGTAGGTGTATAGGCATGCTCTGTAAAACATGTTTAATCAGTGTTGTCCTTCCTCCAATAGATAACAGCTTACCAGTCCATGAGCTCAGTCTATTCTGAATCTTTTCTATTATCTCCTTATAGTGAATGTTCCTTCTTCTCCCATAGTAGATTGGTACACCCAAATATGTGAATGGAAAATCCTTTTTAGGAATCTGGGTGACAGAAAATACCAGCTCCTTAATGTTATGAGATGTCAAATGATGCATATAAACAGCACTTTTCTGCTTGTTGATCTTCTGACCACTCACCTTCTCATAATTACTCAAAGTCTTCATCACTAATCTCATAGACTGTTCATTAGCAGAGGTGAAAATGATAGTATCATCTGCATATGCCAAATGATTGACATATGGACTCCATTTTGGCATCCCATATTCCTTGTACTCATCCTCAGTATGCAGTGTATTGAGAGCCCTAGACAAACATTCTGCAGCCAAAATGAATAAAGTAGGGGACAGTGGATCTCCTTGCTTTACTCCTCTAGATGATTTGAAGAATCCATGAGGTTGCCCATTAATCAGAATGGAATACCAATTATTTGAGATAACTCTAAACACCAGATCAATAGTAAATTCACCGAACCCCATTCTCCTCAGGACTTTAGTTAGAAATAACCATGATACTCTGTCATAAGCCTTTTCCATGTCAAGCTTAATGACAACATTTGCAGGCTTTCCTCTAATCCTAATATCATGTACAATTTCCTGAGCCAACAGAATGTTTTCTACAATACTCCTGCCTTTAACAAATCCTGATTGCTGAGGTGAAATGATCTCAGGTAGCAGATATATCAGTCTTTCATGAATGATTCTTGAAATAACTTTGCTAGTGATGTTACTCAAGCTGATTGGCCTCATATCAGAAAATGTATTAATTTCTTTCTTCTTTGGTATCAAAACCAAATTGGTACAAGTTACATACCTTGGGAGTTCATGCCCACAGAAGAATGATCTCACCATGGTCACCAAGTCATTTGCAATAATTTCCCAACAAGCTTGGAAAAAACTTCCTGTGAAACCATCAGGACCCCCTACACTGTCTCCATTTAAACCAAAAACTGTTCTTTTCACCTCTGCTTCATCTGGCATTTCATAGAGTTGTTGATTTTGTTCTTCTGTAACCATTTTAGGAATCTTATCAAGCATAGAGAAATCTGTAGGGATATTTTCCTCTTTGAATTGGTCTGAGAAAAATCTGATTGCTTCCTGTGCAATCTCCTCTTCAGTGTCCAGCCATGTACCTGTATGATCTTGAATTCTCTGTAATTGTAGCTTTCTTCTCTTTCCATTGACATGAGCATGAAAGAATTTTGTGTTCCTATCTCCATCCTGAAACCACAGCATCCCTGCTTTTTGTCTCCAAAATTTTTCTTCAATAGCATAAAACCTGATCAGATCAGCTTGTACCCTTTGTAGCCTTTCCCTGTTAAGCCCTGTAGGATTCTGTTCAAATTCTTGCTCATGCACCTACACCACTTCCTCCAGAGTTGCAATTTACTTGAAGATATCACCATAAGTGTCCCTACTCCACTTAGAGAGAGCTCTTCCCACCTTTTTTAACTTATTATGAAAGTTAAAGAAGGGGTCTGAGCCATACGATTCCACCCAATTTTCTTTGATTACATCTAGAAAAGATTCATGCTCCACCCAAAAATTAAGAAACCTGAAAGAATTCCTAATTGGTCTACTATCTGCTCTCATATTTACCAGCAAGGGGGAGTGGTCAGAACTTTGTTTAATGAGATGCTCTACCTCCAAATTAGGAAAACAATTCTGCAGAGCCTGATTTCCCAAACATCTGTCCAGTCTTTTAAATATACAAGCCTCATCCGATCTCCCATTCCACCATGTGAACATACTTCCAGTAAAACCAAGATCCATCAGTTGGCAAATGTCTATACATTGTCTAAAATCCTCAGTTTCTGCAAACTGTACAGGAAGACCCCCAAATTTCTCAATGTCATCTGTAATGACATTAAAATCCCCACCCACAAGCCATGGGATGGTGATGTGTGAAGACATGTCATATAGATCCTCCCATAGAGCTATTCTCCCACTTCTATCAGTACTCGCATAAACAACTGTAAGCACCAACTCTTGCCCATCACCCAAATGAGTGAATCTACAGGATAACAGTTGTTCTGTATCTCTCATTATTTCTACTTGAATTTCTGCATCCACAAAAATCCAAATCTTCCCATTCACATTATGCCATGATGTCCCCATATTTAACCACAATTTGTACATGTCAATATGTCTAACATGCTGGAAAGGCTCTAGTAAGGCAACATAATTAAAATGTTTCTGTCTATGCAATAGTACTACCCTCTCAAAGGCCTGTTGAGTGTTTACAGACCTTATATTCCATATTAATGAGCTATTCATTGAGAAACTCCTTTAGAACATGCCATCCTTGTTTGTACTCCTCCCACTGTCTTGGGAGGAACACTTTTATCTCTTGGCTTGTGACCTTTTTTAGTTTTTGTCAAGTGTTTAGGGGAAATATCTCCTTTATTGTTGCCCTCCATTAAATCAGAACTAATAGTTTCACCTGCTTCCTCCTCTCCAATATCTATTTTATTCTGATTCACTTCTTCTTGTGTTGTGTTTTCATGATCTTTGGCTACCAGTTGATACTTATGATTTCCTGAAATTTCCTGCATTTCTATGGCTGTATCTCTGTTGTTTTGATCTCTCTGATCCCTTGCTTGTGTTTCCCTTTCATTATTTTGTTCCTTATTTGCAGATGATACTGTATCTCCTTCACCCATATTGTTTGTATGAGGAGGCTCTTCCGGTAAGTCCTTCATTTGATCCACTTGTTGTCTAGCTGATTCCACTTGCTGATATGAGCTTGAATTAACACTGTCATGTACTTCTATGGGTTGAAGTACGTCTTGGCCTTCAGTAATCTGTTTGTTATCATCTTCTTTTTTGTTATCATTTTCCACGATATATGTAATTGTTCTTTCTGAATCTTGTATGGCTATCTCCTCTGACTGATTATCCCCTACCCCTTTCTCATTCTTATTATCTTGCTCTTGTCTGCTATCTATCTTTCCCTGCTCTTTCATAACTTTGTTATTTTCTGTTTGTTTCCCAAAGGCAGCATCCACCCATGGCCTAGCTGTCTCTTTAACAGGATTACTACTATGTGTGCTTCCTTCTTGTGTTTCATTTTGTTTTTCTTGTTCCTCCACCAAGTCCACCAAAGTGTTAAATTTGTTGCATGTAGCAGTGACTGTTGTCTCTTTCTGTTTGCTATGATTTGCACTTCCCTTCTCAGCATTGAAGTTTCTGTTGTCTTTGATGGGATTCCAATTTCCCGAATTTCCTAACACTCTTCCACCTGCCAACACTCTAGCAGAATAATTGTATAAATTATTGTATCCTCTATAATTTTCCATAATTCTTTTTCCCTTCATATCCTTGTTGGTTTCCATCCTCTTGCTTTTGTTTGCCTTTGTCATTAGTCTGCTTTTTATTATGTTGTTCCTCTGCTTGTAATCTCTTGGAAATTTGATGCTAAAGTAAAAGTTAATGATAGAATTAAGAGTTTTTCAACTTCTATTAATGGATTACGCAAAGAACTATCATAATTTCATTCGGTTGATTCCTTTAAAGTTTAAACTTGATGTGTTGCGTTAAAATTGTAAGAAAAAAGAATTTTATGTAAATTTGTGACGCTTCTAAAAATTTGATAGCTCCTGCTTAATGTACTTATATATATATATATATATATATATATATATATATATATATATATATATATATATATGTGTGTGTGTGTGTGTGTGTGTGTGTGTGTGATAAATTGTTCTTTCTCATTTAAGTTTTGTCACCTACAGAGCAATGACATCAATTTTGTTTGTAGAAATATAATAGTGGGTTTTGTGATACATCGCAACACAATTATTATTATTATAATACAAATAAGTTTTCGGCTTTTATAATTGTGCTCATCAAATAACAGGAAATGTTTTTAGGACTTTAATGTAAATTTAGATAATAACAAATAAGCTTTTAAATCTTCTTTAATCCCAACCAATTTGTTGATAAAGAGGACACAGGATAAATATTGAAACATGCAAGTTGTTCCAGTTGCATCTTATTTTCGGCTTTTACAATTGTGCTCATCAAATAACAGGAAATGTTTTTAGGACTTTAATGTAAATTTAGATAATATCAAATAAGCTTTTAAATCTTCTTTAATCCCAACCAATTTGTTGATAAAGAGGACACAGGATAAATATTGAAACATGCAAGTTGTTCCAGTTGCATTTAAAAGGAGCTCATGAATATTCTTTCTAATCTTTGCATTGTATGCAAAGAGAGGCAGATTTAGGATTTAAAGGTACCGCGTATCACAATTTTCTTCAATGTATATCTTGTTAGGAACGTGTATTTGGGTCGATCCATCTCTTTTTAATTTATTCGGGTCAACTTAATAGGCTTTTTTTCATTTGCAAATAGGAAATTACATCTCAAAAATCAAGAAACGAACATAATTAACATCTTAAACAAGGAATCACACCCATTAATAACAAAAGTAAAATCAACATTTTCACCAAGGGACTTGTATCTCTTATGTATATTAAAAACTGTATTTGCACAAGTAAAATAACATCTTCAATAAGGGAATTACACCAATCAAAATAAGAAAAAAAAAACTCTTCAATAGGTAAATACACCTCATAAGTAAATGTAGAATTAGATAAACTACAAGTTCTCAAAAATAAATCATAAATTTCATATTTTTTTAAGCAGTGCTTACGAAATTTCCATCACAATTTAACTAGTAAAGTAATTTAAATTGAATTTAACAATTATAGAATAACATAAATTTTTATAATACACTCTCTCCGTCCATTTTTATTTGTCCATTATACTAAAAATATATGTCCACTTTTACTTGTAAGTTATATAGTTTGAAAAACCAAGACATAATGTACCATTTTATACCCATTTTACCATTATTATTAAGTAGTCCAATTCATTTCTCTCTTCTTCTTTTTTTCTTATTAAGACAAGTAAACATGGACGGATAGAGTAATAAACAAAAGAAATTATAAAAAAAAAAAATTGAATTTTGATCTCAATTCAAAATTCCCATTGAGACCCAAGTTTTTCGATTTAAATACTCACAGTTTTGAGATTAAGAGAAATGCTTAATTTAAGGGATTTTGAAGTTTCTATTTGTGTGTTCTCGCTAGAGATCACAAATAAAATAAAATAAAATAAAATAAAAGAGGAAAGACAATATAAATAATAAAAAGATAAATATAAAATTGGGAGAGCCAAAAAGGGAATTATTGGAACAAAGGAAGTAAAAAAAGCACACCGAAAAAGAAGAGTCAAAAAATGTTTAAGATAGATTCAAATTTGTGTCTACCAGCCGTGACACTTTTGTCTAATTTAAGACTGGATATGACAAGATCAAATATTTAATCTAATTTAAGCAAATTACAATATAAATATATAAAAGAATTATCAATCTAGGGGTGTCATGCCACCCGCCTTTTAGGATGGATCCCCCATGTATGCAAAGATTTCTATGAATAGTGATATATAAATTATTGTTGCTGTGTTATGGAGTACCTTTTTTTTTGTTTGTTTGTTATTACTTACTACTGTAATATACACGTTGAAGCAAAGAGTACAGAAGATGAGATAAAATAGAAAGAATAATTAACTTTGGAAACGCTGCAAATAGGGTAATGGAGTGCAACATGCATAAAGCTGAGAATTCAAAAAGGGTCCACCGTACTGAGGGGTTAGTAAAAGGACAATTTCGTCAACACAATAAAGATTTTATGAATGAGCCTGTTTGGAAAGTCACCTTGTAATTGAAATTGGTGTAATTACTATCCTAGTAATTACACAGCCTAATAATTACATAGTATTGTAATTACAATGACCTGTTTATTTCTCATAATGTAATTACAGTGTAATTACAAGCGTGTTGTTTGGTTGTACAAGTGTAATTACACAGTTAGTTTAATTTAAAAATAACATTTGATTATAAAAAAAATAAAATTAATATTTAAAAAATATGTGCCTTTATAAATGATATTGAATTAGTTATTTAATAATACATTGTTTCTTGAAAATATGTTAATTAATAATCATATATTTGTAACTAACATTGTAAAAAATAATTGATATATAATTTCAAATTAATAATAAAATGTAAAAGCATACTTTTTTTGTGAGAACATCATGGGATTGGATGTTTGACAAAAAAAGAATATTTATAAATATAATGCCATAACATTATTCAAATGTTTGATAATAATTCTATCAACTGTAAGTGAAAAATAAACAATATGCAATGTGAAATAACAAGTCAATAGTACTAAAGCAAATATTTTTAAAATGGAAAATATAACCCAAATTCAAAATTCAAAAGAAAGAAATTTAACATAATACTCTTATGTCAAATTCCTACATTACATAAGTAAGTTTCAACGTAACATAAGTAAATACTCCTATAATTCAAAAGAAAGGGAAAATATAAGTCTATAACCTCATTCACAACGAAATTCTACTTTAATAACGTCACTCATTATATGCCAAGTTTGTTAATGACTTATTCTTTCTAATATTAAGAGATGTAGTTTCAAAAATTAGAATATTAACACGGTTATGCTAAATGAATAAAATAAAAAAAAATAAAAAAAATGCGAGCAATTACATGGAACCACAAAAAGTAAGGTTGGGAATGAGAAAGGAAATGAAATATAAATACTTAAAAAGAAAAATATATTTTAAAAAATAAAAATAATTAAAAAGTAAAAATAAAAAAGAAATTAAATAATAGAAATATAAAATAAATTAGAAAAGAAATTAAAATAAAATAAAATAGATAATAGAAATAAAAAATAAATTTAAAAAGAAATTAAAATAAATTAAAAAGAAATAAACGAAAAGGTAACCCCGTAATTACACCCAATTCTCATCCCCCCCCCCCCCCCCCCCCCCTCTCTGAGAATTGGAGAGTGTAATTACACCCTCTCAATTACACCCAATTTTCACCTAACTGTGTAATTACCTGATCAAATAAACAGGTCAAACTGTGTAATTACACTAAATTCCAATTATCTGGCTGGCTTTCCAAACAGGCTTGCTTCATTTTTTTACAATTACAGTTATAACTTCGTGGGCCCATAATACAAAAAGAAAGGATTATTTCATTTTTTTGCGCGGATTGCCCTTCTTTTGGGGTGGTCTTTAAATTTTGCCCTTCAAATTTGTGGTCTTTAAATTTTGCCCCTCATATTTGTGGTCTTTAAGTTTTGCTCTTTGCTTGAAAAGGTGGGCGAATACATGAAGTTCTGGGTTCGAACCCCCGCTCAGGCATAAAATAAAAAATAATTTCGCCAGGCAGGACTGGGGGAGTGTATGCCGGATCCGGCATAACTAAAAGTCTGCCCCATAAGGCAGAATTTTTCCTAAGACATAGTTTAGTTATACCTTATGGGGCAGAATTTTAGTTAAGGCATAACAAAATTATACCCCATAAGGCAAGAACTTTTCTTAAGGCAAAGTTTAAGTTATGCCTTAAGGAAAAGTTCCGCCTTATGGGCATACTTTTAGTTATGTCTTTGGGGCACACTTTTTAGTTAAGGCATAACTAAAAGTTTACCCTGAAAAGTAAATATATATATATATATGCTTCAAGGCAAAGTCTGCCGGAGGGGGCAGACTTTTAGTTAAACACAACTAAAAGTCTGCCCCCTCCGGCAGACTTCTAGTTAAACACAACTAAAAGTCTGCCGGAGGGGGCATAGCAAAGTTTAAACTTTGTCTTATAAGGCAAACTTTTAGTTATGCCTTAAGGAAAACTTACGCCTTATGGGGCATACTTTTAGTTATGTTTTATGGGGCACACTTTTAGTTAAGGCATTACTAAAAGTTTACCTTGAAAAGTTAAAAAAAAAAAAAAAATACGTATATATGCTTCAAGGCAAAGTCTGCCCCCTCCGGCAGACTTTTAGTTAAACATGACTAAAAGTCTGCCGGAAGGGGCATAGCGAAATTTAAACTCTGCTTTGCAAAAAATTTTAAAATTTTTGACTGAGCGGGGGTTCGAACCCAGAACCTATGGGTTTTAGCCGAAGGGCAAAATTTAAAGACCACAAATATGAGGGGCAAAATTTAAATACCACCCCAAAAAAAGGGCAATTCTGCGAATTGCCCGGATTCTTTTGATTAAAACAATGGTAGTTACATCAGCAAAAGGACACGTTGATAAATTGAGTGGCTGACCCTAAGCTCCTCTAGTTAGTGGCTTATACATAACTAGGGGACCCGGCACTTTTCTAACAAAAAAAAAAATTGAAATCAAACTAACCCATTAAAAAAAAACCCCAAACTAGGCTTCACGCACAGAATCTGTGCGTGAAACCCATACCAAAAACCCCCGACCCCAACCTTTATTCTTTGGAATTCAAACTCAAAATTAAGGTTTTTTTCATACTTTGACCGAAGATTAGTCACGTTTCAAAACACCGGAATATAAATATTTTATATAGAACTTAATATTTTTTTTAGTGTACAATAATATCGGCTCATTACATCAAGTATACATATACATTTGGATCGTCGTTTTAGGGGTTGTAAAGTGCTCCGAAGTACGTTTGAAAACTTGTTATATTTAGGTTTAAGTTCCATATTTTATAGGGTTTTGATTAATCTCTTTTGTTTTACTCTCAAAGTTATGAAAGTACTTTTTTGGTTCAAGAAAAATAGAAAAGAAAAAATTACTCTGCTTTGTATTAGTTTTTTTTTCTTTTATGTCTTTTTTATTTTGTTATTGTATTATGTAATCCGCACCTTTTGAATGTGCAAAAATAAATATAATATTTAAAAATAACTCCAATACAAGAGGTTCATAATAATTGAAAAATATTTCATTCCATTAGCAACGAAATACATCATTAAATTACAATAGACTCAAAAAAAAATCAAGTTCTAGACACTCTTCTACTTCTAGATGTGCTGCCACCACGGGAGTTTTGCCCACATGAACGCTTATCATGCCCAAATTGCTTGCATTTGCGAGAGTAAGTCTTTTCACTAACATCCATTTGATTGTGATAACGGGTTAGCTTGTTTTTTTTCAATTTACGGATATGATTCTTGTTCGCAATCATAGAAAACGGCGCGGCTGGCCAATAAGCTTGATCACCAAGGGGACGGAAGTGGTCGGAATATGCTTTAAGGTATTTTACGACCTTATATTCCTCCGCCACATAATCAGTTACATTTCTGGCCATTCTCTCAAAGCACTTGACTGCATGAGAACATGGCATGTGGTACGTTTGCCACTGACCACAAGTGCATGATTTTGTACGCTCAGTAATGATATGTTTGTTTCCTCCTTTGCCGCCACAATAACTTGTTATAACTTCATACGCTCGTTGAACGACGTCATACTCGGTCATTTGGTGACCCTCTGCCTTTCTTCTATGGTGCTCCATCTTTTTGTAGGGCTTTGGCATCCATGTTCTCTCGTCAGCTAATATAGCTCTAGCTTGCCTTGTCCTATCCGCAAATCGCTCCACGACCTGCCTGAAAGTTAGTCTTACCATTGCGGTGACAGGTAGTCCTCGAGTAGATTTGAGGAGTCCATTGAAAGACTCCGAGCGGTTCGTTGTGAGCATGCCCTATCTCCTTCCTCCATCAGCATAAAGCGTCCATTTTTCAACTTCTAATTTCATGAACCAAACATATGCCGCTTCACTCACTTCCCTTAGCAGCTCCATTTTTGCAGCCCATTTTCTTTGTTGACGCTGCATCGCAGCCCCCCACATCAATTTGTTTACAGTACCATTTCCAAACTTTGTTTGCAAATTAACCTTTAAGTGCTTTAAACAATATCGATGGTACGCATGTGGAGGCTGCCACAATATGCCTTTATGACGATCCGATAGGACATATATGCCTTGACAACCCTTAATAACATGAGTTTGTAGATGAGTCAAGAACATCCCTCATGTCAGGTTGCTCTCATTGGCGGCAATTGTGAAAGCAAGAGGGAATATTGACCCATTGGCATCCATACCTACTGCAATTAGGAGCTTAATGTCATATGAGCCATATACATGCGTCCCATCTATCGATATCACATTCCGACATTGAGCAAAACCATCAATACTTGGTTTGAATGCCCAAAAGACGAAGTCGAAAATTCTGCTCTCTAAAAGCCGCCACTGTACAACAGTGCCAGGATTAGCATGTTTTAGAGCCGCCATATACCCCGGAAACGCCTGAAAAGAGAATTCCCAAGTTCAAAAGATCGTCTCAAAAGCACGTCTATGCCCGAGAAATCCCTTTCTCTTGCTTATGATTTTACCATATTTTGAGTGGACCATGCTAATACAAGTTTTAATAGGCATCCTGCATAAGTTTAAACAAACAACATTTAGCAATGATATTTTAATTACTATAAGATATATAATGTAAACGGTCAGATATGTTACCTTGGAGTTTCCTCAATGTGTTTAAGTAACACATGAGCAATCATGTTTATATTTAGATTAAAATGATCTTCGGGTGGAATTTTGTGATTTCCCACAGACCATCAGGCTTAGCAATTCCCCGAAGCAACCACCGACAGTCTTGAGTATGTCGCTTACAAATCAGCCTCCATACCGATTTGTTTAAGTCATTAACCTTAAACTCCCTCATATCCTTTATACAATACATTCTGACAGCCTGTTGCAACATCTTTTTCTATGTGAACTGCATTCCCCTTGCAAGGTCGCATTCATCAGCCATGGGATTTTTTGGTTCAATTCACGTTTTTTGGCGACTTTGATCATCGTCTCTTGTGAAGACAAATGCATCCTCACGACCTTGGAGACTGTCAAGATATGGAATATAGTTAGAATGCCACTGCATTGGGCTGTCAAGAATTGGATTTTCCGCCATCAGAGGCGGTACGTGGTGGTGAGTTGGTTCTAGTTGCCTCTGGGGACTATAATGTGTATCTTCTTCATCCCCTTCACCATCTTCATCATCGGTTACCTCTGCATTATTAGTTGGTTCATCGTCATCACGCTCCGATGTATCCACATAACTTGGACAATCAGCTCCATCTAAGAAAGGTCTCCTCCTACACGATAAAAAACATATGTTAAATTCCAAATTCAAATATATATATATATATATATATATATATATATATATATATATATATATATAATTATTTAACATCAAGGTGACGAACCTACACATATTGATAATGAGCATGGTGTGGAGAATGATCAACTCCACCAAACTGAGAGGACTGCCTTTCATCCACAGTTGGTACCACTGGTGAGTTCTGATAATAATCAGTTGCAGCGAACTGAGAATTATTATAATAATCAGCTCCACTGAACTAAGAATTATTATAATAATGCTCCACTGAACTGAGAGTTCTGATAATAATGAGTTGCTCCACTAAACTGAGATGATTGCCCAATATTACTCGTATCAGGTCTATAACCCCTACAAAGATTTAAAATGGTTATTTACCAACACATACAATAAACACGTGCTACTGCACAAAATAATAATATAAGAATGCATATTTACCAAGTTTGATTTAATTGTTGGGTAAGATTTTCCAGCGGCACCTGGCCACTCAAAATACCCCCGTAAGAACTAAAATCTCCATACGTGTTAGCTTGACTGGGCTGTTCTTGCGGGACCTCTCGGGGTATCTTTTCAACATACATTTCAAGAACATTAAAGGCGACTAAATGTTTTAATTCTTCTAGCGCATTCAACTAATCTCTCAAAGAATCATCATCATTGATATAATGCCTACCATAAAGCACTATACCATTGGAAACTGGTTGTGGATATCTGCCTGTTATAGAGATTTCATACTCATCTATACTAACCTTCATTTTTTCATATATGTAAGTGACTAGTGATTCATAAGACATTTCAAGTGGGCATTTAACATGAACGTTTGGTCTTTTATTGTAACGAATTGTACTATTGTCATCAAGGATAATACCATCCCAATGTATTGAAACCTTAACTGGTGGAATATCTTGAGCCATTTTTTGTAGGACTTAAGAGAGGTTTTTTTGAATGACTTAAGAAACTTAAACTTATGAAATGGATGAGTTTTTACCTTGTCCAACATTCTTCTTAAATAGATTCATATTGACCCCTATTGCGCATTGAAACATTGCGTAATATGAATTAAATTCAAATAAACGGTCAAAAATGCAGCATTGTATTGTCAAATCGGTCCTTTACTTGTCATAAAAAAGCTGAAATTGGCATGCATGATGTGTTGTCAAATCATGTTCTATTGCGCATTGAAACATTGCGTAATATGAATTAAATTCAAATAAACGGTCAAAAATGCAACATTGTATTGTCAAACTGGTCCTTTACGTGTCATAAAAAAGCTAAAATTGGCATACATGATGTGTTGTCAAATCATGTTCTGTTGTGCATTAAAACATTGCGTAATATGAATTAAATTCAAATAAACGGTCAAAAATGCAGCATTGTATTGTCAAATCGGTCCTTTACGTGTCATAAAAAAACTGAAATTGGCATGCATGATGTGTTGTCAAATCATGTTCTATTGCGCATTGAAACATTGCGTAATATGAATTAAATTCAAATAAATGATCAAAAAATGCAATACTATATATAACATGATTGACAAACAACTAGTATTCACTTTAAAACGAGTTATCATGACATTCTACACCCAATTTGGTAATCTTGATTCTATTACATGTTTTACCCCCAGCAAACATATTTTAAGCAATGGGTAGGACATAGGAACTAGATGATGATGATTTTCATTACTCAAATAACCCTAACAAAAGATTCAATTAAGAATACAATAAAACAATGAGAGAGGAGTGAAATTGGCGTGTTAGGGAGGCTGAAGCACTGGAGCAAAAACTAGCTTCAATAGGGCTTAAACGCCCAAAAAAATGTGCTATGTCAATGCCTCGCGGAACTCCATAAGAGTTTAATTTTGCTTTTAATCGTTTTCGCGAAGAGAACAATCGGATGCAAATACGTTACCATAGGGTAGAATATGGTATACATGGTAGCACAAGATTTAGATCCAAGTGGAATTCGGATTGTGAAATGTCCGATGAAGATTAATATTTTTCTTATAATAAGGTAAGTAGGTAGGGTCATAAAGATTCACCCCCCCCCCCCCTCCCCGAGGGTACTTGGGGGTTTGCAACTATATAAGTAGCCCTTTCTTTTGTTATTAGACTGCAGCGTATTTAATGTCGAGTAGTAGAAACTCAGCTTGGTCTTTACTCCTTCCAAAAGAACCAAATAGCAGCGATGATGAGAGTTCAAATCATAGCAGTTTTTCGAGTGATACCGGTGATTTCAAACTAGACGAGCTAAATCCGCACCTTCTTATAGAGCGTAATAATGATTTCTGCAATGTGAAATATTCAGATCCGCAGGAATATTATTGCGATTTACGCCAAGAATGGTCACATTGGATTGCCGAATCAGAACGTCTTGTTCGTGACTTGAAAAATCTCAACGCTCCAATCCCAACAAGGTACTCAATAACCATGCCTCGAATAGGTCCAGCAACTTGCGAGATGGTCGTACAAAGGATTAGAAAAGAAAACAACAAAACGCTAGCAAGACGTAAATTTTACATGCTAAAGTTGATCGAATAACAAACATCATCAACCGGTAGAGAACTAACATCTCTTGAAAAAAGATGTGTTAAGAAACCGCCAATATCGTTCTGAAAACGATATTGAGGACTTCTATTCTAATGACGATTAGGATCTATTTAGACTCACTGTCTTAGATTATGGGTCATTTTAAGTTTCTGACTAAAGCTGTTAATTTGTATTTTTATTTTATGATGAAGCCATAAATTTGAATTAGTTTGACATGTTTTTAATTCTTCAAAGTTTATTGTTAAAGTCTATTATTAATTGACAATTTCACAAAGAAACACAAATAAATTAGTACATAAAGGGTGTGAATTACATTATAGGGGAAAAGGTACAACTAATAAAAAACATAATCCATAGAAATATTATACTTAATAAACAAAATACATATAAATAATGAACAACAAGATAGCACAAATAATCTTCCACAATTTAAGTTTTTCTTTCAAAACTATTTTCTCGTGTTGAGCCTCTCTAAGTTTAGCCTTCAGCAAAATTCATTTTTTTTTTAAATCGGTGAGCAAGACCTCCAAACGTTCAATTTTTTCTTCAGCTTCCACAAGCTTAAATTGCGAGTCCAACTTAGCGATACCTCTAGAGATACGTGAAGTCGCGATATCTCTATCAAAAAGTGAATTTTTAAACTTCGCCGCCATCGTTTTATCCACGTGAATGCTATCTTCCCACCGAAAGTGTTTGCAACCGCCCATATCCTATAAACATTACAAGAAAATCAGTTTTTTAAAGTAAAATATATGGATAACGTGAAAAAAAAAAACACTAAAAAATGTAAAAACACTTACTTCGAGCACTTTACAACGCCTAAAACGGCAACCCAGATTATCTTGAATCTTTAATGTTTTTAGTTTACAGTAATAACTGCATTCACAAATATCGGGTTGTATAGAAAATATTGAAGTTTTAAAACTTTGACACATGTTTTTAAAAGTGCAAAAGTGTGTTGAAAGGGTGAAGATAGAGGAAATGAAATAAAAGAGCATGAATAAAGGTTAGGGTCGGGGGTTTTTGGTATGGGTTTCTGTGCGTGAAGCCTAGTTTGGTTCTTTGTTTTTTTAATGAGTAAGTTTGGTTTCACAAATTGTTTTTTGGGTTACAAAAGTGTCGGACTCATAACTAGGCAGAGTTGGCCCGTGCCAATGGTTGGGGTTGTATGCAGGTATTGTTGATGTATTTGTTAGATTCCGTTTTTTTATTGGGTTCTGTAGTCTCTGTAACCTTCTTCTTGGCGTTGTTCGGCAGAAATTACCTGTAGAGTAATGCATGATATTAAGATAAGAGTAGTCAAAGGAAACATAACACAACTAAAACAAATGGGAAGAGCTTCAATATGTCTGCATATTTTTAAGAGAAAATGAGCATATCCATAACTAAAGCAAATCATATGTTGTCATCAAGTATTTGTGTACCTGAACTCATCACAAAGATAGACATTTGCTAAGTCAATTATCAGTAGATCATCTAACAAAAGCTAGAAAAAATGACAGTCGAACAGATGAGCTAACCTGAGCATGCAGCGAACGTGGAGGCAATAGTGAAGATCTACATTGAAATACCCAACAAGTAGAACCAACAGTAGCTTCAAGTGCATTAAAAAAGCCAACCATATTGCAAAACAGTAGCGGATCTTTCACTGGTAACAAAATCGAGAAATAATGGTCGGTCATATACTGCGTAGTGTATCGAATGTGGCAACAGAAAATAGATGTCACTGGAAAATGCATATGTATACTAAAGTTAAGGTACAAACTGAAGTTGCAACATGCAACTTATCCTAAAGATTTTTAACCTTTCACTCTCCAAGAGTATATCAACATATTTTCCTTAGATATCTAGTATGCAGAAACAGTATTCTCTGGCTTTTAGGAAATTACATTAATCTATTTAGAGAACTCAGCAGAACTGAATTAGAAGATAAAAACAGAGAGACTTACAATAAGGGAGCTAACCATTTGAACCTCTATTCAGACACTTAAGAGAATCATATTCAAATACAAGCAGAGTTAGAGACAGAATATGCTATTAACAAACAAAATCTCCACAGGCAGAGTTAGATCTGAAGGAACTAACGACTCAATTAAACCTCCTAACTTTAGCTGCATAGATAAGAAGAAAAAAAAAACATTAATTGAACGATCATAGATAGGCAACACAGCGGTGTTAAAAAGAAACTAACAGTCTGTGCACCTATGAAGAAAAAAAGGTGTGGACTTATTACTTGTCATTGCAGGAGGCCTTCTATCTCCTAACAATATCTTTGCTGCCTCATCAAGGCAAACATATCAACCTGAATTGAATCACCACAAAGAATTAGGATCTGTAGACAGCAAATTGAGAAACAAGTAATCGATAGTTGAAACTTTTTGCTTATAGTGGTGCAGAGGAAAAGCTTGACAAATTTCTGTGTAAGTAGTCCCAGTGATTTTTCTTTCCTATTTTCTAATAAAACATAGCCCAATCTCTCAGAAAATAATCCCAAAAAAGCTGTATTTTTTAATTCAAAATAGTTGAATGGCATTTACAATTACCACATAAAAGATGTTTAAAAAAAAGGGATAATTTCAGAAACCTCCCTTCAGGTTTCGTTTCGTTTCACTGACCTCCCTTGTGGTTTACAATATTACGATTACCTCCCTTATTTTTATTTTTTTTGTAACAATTCTTTTAACCTATTTATTATTAATATATATAATAAAAAATTATGATTTGACCAACTTACCCTTTACATTGCACTTTTTTTGATAAATTTATTTCTTAAACATATTGTTAAAAAAATTATTTCCATCGATCTCCAATTACATTACTCTGAAAGTACATCGAAAACACCTTCCATGGCTCTGATGATTTTACCCAAAATGATGATGTGATGCTATCCCCTGGGAATCATAATATTTGCTTGAGTTCCTTGATTGTTTCAGTTTAACTTGGTTTCCAATTTTTTTAAGAGAACTTGTCAATCTGATAAAGAAATTAGAACATTGGATAATGTAATGCCAGTAGAATTTCATGGATTTGAGCTTATGACAAACACCAATGCAGGATGAAACTTTTGGAGGTTAATGGGATTACTTATCCTTTATTCTATTAATACAACAATTTCAAGCTTGGTACATCAATTATTAACTTCTTTTTTCTTTCCAAATTTTTGTTGAAAGTCAATGCTAATTTTAGAGAATTCTTATTCAGCTTTTCCATTAAAAGTTGCTGCAGAAATTTATATTGATGCTGCTCTTGATATCTAAGCATAATGAGAAAAATTTAGCTTCTAATTAACCAAACGGGATTGCTTTAAAAATGAATGGTGAATTTGTGAATTTTTTTTTAATCTACCATCTAAGGAAATTTAAAAGATTGTCTACAAAGTTAATTAAACATAAAGTACATAATAAAGGGTAAATTGGCCAGATCATAATTTTTTATATTAATAATATATAGGTTAAAAGAATTGTTACAAAAAAATGAAAATAAGGGAGATAAGCGTAATATCGTAAACCACGAGAGAGCTCAGTGAAACGAAGCCAAACCTGGAGGGAGGTCTCTGAAATTATCCCTAAAAAAGAAAACATACCAGATTTGCAAGGCGCTGCAGAGTTGAAACCAGAATTGGCGTTTAGTTTATCGGTCTCACATGAAGCGATTGGGTTGGAGTCTCTATCATCCTCATCATCATCTGAACCCTGAGGTCATATGGAGCAAAAAGAAAGGAAAATATATCATCTCTCTAAACATAGAGCTAAACCGCGCAATATTCAAAAAATGAGAACCCTAAATAACTTACCTTGACAGAGCTAGATCCATCAAATCCACTGCCATTGTCCTTTAGACCCTCTTCCTATCCAATGATTAATCGGTACAAGAAAAATGGCACTGCATTTAATACAGTACACGTGTTCTATGGAGAGGAAAAAAGTATCTCCCTGAACACTATATATATTTAACACAATGGAGTACTACCAAAATATCACATTCACCAAGTATTGGGATATTACAATGTGAACTGCAAAAATCACTTCTATTCATTCACCAATTATTGGAGATTAAGAAATAAACACAGTAAATCACCAGTCACAGGCTACCTAAAAAATTCAAGATTTAGTGTATAAAATAATATAAATGTGAAGTTGGAAATTACTGATGATAGAACAATCACATAAATACATCTTCTGAAAGGAGGCTGCTCTGATAACAGAAAAATCACACAAATAAACCTTCCAAAAGGGAAGCTGCAAATGATATTAGCAAAGTTGGTAGCTCAGGCTTAGGAATAGCAGGCATCTCGAGTTTTGGTAATGTTGGAAGTTCAGGCTTTGGAAATGTTGGCAACTCCGGCTTGGACTTCCTAATCCTCTTTAGTTCGATCTCTCAAAATGTGCAAACACTGAAGAAACACAGATTCTATTGAAATTCCGAAAACTTGTAACCGGCAGGTACCATCCACTTCTTCAAATATCTAGCAATATGGATAACTCAACTAACAAACACTGTGATACCGGTACAAGGCATAGACTCTCCATTTCTTTGTCTTATTAGAGGAGGTGTTCGTCAACAGACAATTAATTTCTTGTTTTCATAATAATAGCCAGAAAAATGAGAATGATATTAAGATTGTTGTACTGAACAAAGAATAGCAAAAGATCTACCTACATTAGAGGTTATTATAGAAATTGTTGGAAGAACTCACATGAAAATCAAGCTTCGTAGGCTAAGTTTACACTAACCAAGTATTTTGAACTAAAAACATGGAACTTAGCTTTTATTTATTCTTTAATGGTGTCGGTAATTGTAAGCGTTCTGCTTGATTAAAAGTACAACAAGTTCAACATAAAAATACAGTTGTAGGTCATAAACACATTGATCAATTACAGGATGTAGAAATTAAGCTTATCAAATTGCATTATGGGGGAATCCTCAAAAATGAATGATGCATGCAAGAAGTGCAAATTACCTTTTCATTATCTTCAGGCAAGCAGGAAAATCTTGCATCAATATCGTCATCAGGTTCGAGGGTAACTCTACATTCCCTTTCCTGAAATGGATAGCCAGTTATCAGCTTTGACACTATAGGGTAATGTATCACCAATCAACTTAAAATTGTAAACAAACTTCATCTCTCTCTTCAGAGATCTAAAAGATACCCTTTAGTTTTCTTCATTAGCATACCTTTAGTTTTCTTCATTAGCATAGAACATAAACTCTGCCTTAAAGAAGAATATCCTATGGTAGCATGGACCCCCAAACTCGCCATTTGTTCAGACTTCTTCAATTCTCTTTACTTTATTGAAGTACTACTGGAAAAAAGAAAAAGAAAAAAAAAGAACAACAAGCAGCTAGAGTTGAAAGGTAGACCCCCGATTAGATGAAACTTTAGTAGCTGTTTCTGCTGAATTTTTCTTCTGCTGCTTCTTTGGTTCCATAGAAACTGGAGAAACTATCTTGGAAAAAAAAAAAAACTTTCACTTCTAATAATTTTAACTCCACATACAATCTGATGAAACTTGGATCCTAGTGAGCATGTTTATTGCCAAATATTTCTTCAACAGGCCATAAAGGATGAGACAGTTTCTACACCATTTGTACTTCATATAGAATGAATATTAGTGTAACAAATTACCAAATGAGAAAAAAAAATACACCTTAATCTCTAACACAACATCCCAATAATTATATAATTGGACCCATATAGCAGATTTTAAAGGTACAAACAGATGAAACTTGAAGTATAACGAACTAAAATAAAAGCAATCACTAAGCAAAGGTAAAAAAATCAAATTTAGAAAGTAAAACATTAAGAAGGAAATTCAAAAGCCCGAGATAATAGGCTCCGCATATCTATTCTACAGAAATCATAATACTCAGATTCTTCCACTATTTCAAAATGCTAAATAAGAAACTTCTCTTTTAGCGCTCCTAATATTTAAAGGCGAAAAACCCAGCTACTAAAACAGAACAACTCAGAAGTTCCAAAAGCAAAGCAAATTCTGACACATGTAGTTCACTGCATATTCATATCATTGAAAAGGCGGTCGCTGGAAGATTTTGGGCTACAAGGGTACGTGAGAAAAGAGGGAACATAATTGATCTATACGATTCCCACCGTAGAAGTATGAAAGACAGCAGAAAAGGGTGTAGGAAGATCTAACAAACAAGAGCGGCAAAGAAAATACTAACCTGAATAATGCCAGACCCAGCGCAGAAGAGGATTGAAACGAAAAATCTGAAAGAGGGGATAAAGCTGAAGAAAATTTTGGACAAAGATGAAAAGCTCACATAGGTGATGCAGTCGGTACCTATTCTATGGACACATAAATAGCAGTGACTACCGGATGCCGGCAGATGTTTGACTTGTTGGTACAACTATGCATAACATAAGAACTGAAATTTACTATGATGCTCTTAAAACGAAATTTAAAGACGGAAAACAACCATGTCGAAACAAGGCTTTTCTATAATGTAGTAAAAGAAATTGCAGATAAATCAGATATAGACATCATTCACGTAGCAATTGTTAGATGTTACTTATATACAATTTGGAGCAAAATATACATCGATGGCTACATCATATACTAATAGATGTAAGAGTTACATTGTTTATATCAACTAATCTTACAATAGCAATAAGTGGCTGACGTGCATGAACTCAATGAGAAATGAATTTGTTACAAAAATCAATCATGCACCACCATATCCAAGTGCATCCCTTCTCGAATTTATAGGATTCCCAGTTTTATTAAAATTCACAACTGGTCAAACCAAGCAGAGAAGACAACATGAAACAATCTCTAGTACAAGATGAGAATATCAAGTAAAGTGAAAAGGGAACGAAGGGGAACATTCATGAGACATGAGCAAAAACATGAATATGCTCTAACTCTTAACTGCTCTAAAAGGAGAATGCAAGGAACTATTTGAACCGGAAGTGATTTTTGTTTTGCTTTGATGATGGTGTCAGCAATACGGCTTAACACGTACGTTTGGTCGGGGAAAGATCAATGTTCATAAGCGGATACCAAACTATTTTATATATAGTCATCAGTAGATCACAATTGAGTTCATTTCGGTTACAAAAAAGAAATGATAGAAAGAGTGCAACCAAATTACTCACACATTATATGGAGCAGTGAAAGCACCTGAATTTTCTGAACATGAATGACCATGAATTTTTTTCATGAAGGATACCTCGATCACCTGCATATTGTCAGTAGCATCATGTTACCAAAGAGCATTAATATATTTTTGAGTATGCTATTGAACAAATATAAGAAAGTTCTGCAATCACCCCAACAGCGCAGATCAGTTCTACATGAATGCATGCACCAAAATATCTATTTCAAGACATGTATGTGTAGAGGAGACACAGGTCAGCAAGAAATAACCAGCAAACAAGTGCAAAAAAAACTAACCTGAAATTGAGAGCTGAGACCAGAAACAAATTAGAACCCCGTCCATAACAAGCATTGCTGCAATGCAGTCTAACGGAACTAATGTGATCTCACTCCTACAGCCTGCACCTAAAACTTATGACTTATTTGATGACATAGCTCTTTTATCAGATGGATAAATTGTTTACCAAGATTCTCGTGAAAATGTTTTAGAATTTAGAGTTCTTGGAGTACATGAATTCAATTGCCCTGAAATAAAAGGAGTAGCTGATTTCTTACAAGAAGTAAGCCTCATTCACAGCTGATATTTTTTAGTATTACAAATAGCGGAATATTTCAGGTTTCTGATTGAGTCTTTTACTGTATCGATAACTGGTGAGGTAACGGAAGGATCAAGAGAAATATTGAGCACATTTTGTTATTGAGAGGGAATTTTGTGAAAAATTCCAGTCATTTCACATTGGTCAGAAGCTAAGAGATGAGCTTGTGTCCCTTTTGACAAATCCAAAAGCCACCCTGCTGCTCTCTAACCAAACAAAGTTATGGTGCTAACAAGAAGGAACTACAGAAAGCTTGGTCAGCTAGAGAATTCCTTCTTGTGAAGAGGAATTCATTCATATATACACACACACACACATATTTTTTCAAAGAATTGAGTTTTTTTACCCTTTTAAGTTGTTGAATGCTAATCTAGAGGTAAACAAAGTGTTTTGTTTTGCTCTCCAGCTTATCAATGGCTTAGAAAACCCTTTTCTTCTGTAATGAATAATAAATCATGTCAACATATAATTAAAATGCAAGCATGATAACCATGAAAATAATTCCAATTCATAGCATCAAGACAACATACATAGCTAAATGGAAGTTTATAGCTTTTAGACTTTTGAGGCCTTTTAAGAGCTCCATGGAACTCCTGCGTGCTGGAAAGAAGATTTCTTTGGAAAGCACCATAGATGAATTTGTGCAAGTATATTTATGCTTCTGATGTGGATCAAGGTCAAGGGAAAATAAATTAATTTTTAGCAACAGAGTGTGAAAGCAACTTTATCTTTACTTCTGCCTATATAAGATTCTGTAAGAAGATCACTAATATGACTACACAAAAAAGGTAAATTTTGAAAAGGCATTTCACATATGAAGCTGCTACCATCATGTGAAAGACTTTCCAGAAAAATGAGGTGAAAAACTGCAAAGGCATAATAGAGAAAAGGAACAGAAAGGATAAATTTTATGCTTAGGAAAAAATGAGAAGATGCAATAAAGGTAAAGCACAAAGGTCCAGTTAAAGTGGAAAGGAACTAACCATTTATGCAACTTATCATATATATAAGAACATGCAACTGGAGATATGCACACCATTGAAACTTTGTTAACCTTTCTAACCTTAATTAGAAAGGCATTGGGCGTACCTGCTAGTTATTACTATTCAAATGATTAGGCGTACATGCTAATGCTAATGGCAAATAGTTCGACATATGCAATGTGACATTGCCCATTATATTCCCACATGATTTACACCCAGAGAATGGTAAAATAGAATGCCGTAAGACGTACTGGTTGTATTGCACACCAAAAGCAGTTAATAAATTCTCCGAAAAAAACAGTAATTCCACATAAGTTGGTTGACCTTAGAAACTAAAAGGTAATTAACCAAAAATCAGCCGGGCGTCAAACAAATATGAACTTCATATAAAAGGTCAAAGAAATTACCTCAAATGAGTACTCGCACAGAAGAAAAATAATTTTAATAGACTCAAAAATAGCCCTACTACTTCTGGCACAAATTCGGAGTAAAAAATACTTTGATAGACTCAAATCATTCTCTTTAAAGAAATTCTATTTACATACTTTACCTTGCCCAGAAATTCCTCAGAGAAGAAGGGGTTGAGAGGAGCCACTGCCATTCCTCTGTTGCAAAATTAGAGATCGAAGGTTCACAATTTAGTTTCACTATACCCTGAACTAAGAGAAAAAACATTAAAAATATTAAAATAGTTGTGAATATTAAAATATATATACTTGTACCAAATCTAATCTACTGTCATAGAAGTAATTATGGATGCAATGTAGTCCGTCTTACCTTTCTTAAGAAGTCATTTATTTCAGAGCTTAATCTACTGAAGCTGATGTAAAAAAAAAAAAAAAAAACCACAGAAGATTCTTGATTGTATCTTACTCGCTAAGCCACTACTTGCAGAGCAGTGATGCTGCAGAAGTTGGAATATTTAAACTATCATAACTATAATAAAAAGTCTGCAAATCTTCAAACCAATGGGAAAGAGGCCTTCAGAATGCAAATTTCCAGACACCAACTCAAATAACCAATAACTTGAAGCTCTAAACTTGAACTTTTACTTTCCCACAAATTCACATTGGGATTTTCCTTTTTAAATGTCTTCCTGGATTCCAATGTGCGGTAGCATACATGACCATTTGTCGGTTACATCACACAACTATAATACACCACTGAATCTAAACTTATTATAAGAAAACAAAGCCTAGAGGAATATGAAGAAGGCACTGGTAGGCCTGTTAAGCTTATTAGATCTTTCTTGGCCTCTTTGTCTTTCTTGACCTTCCTTTCTCCATTGAAGAATTGGAGTGCCTGCTTCTCTTTAAGTTCCCTAATATATTATTAGTTCATTGAGGAAACTTTCAGTGATATCTTTCACTCTCTAGCAGCAGGTTCTTGATTTTTCAGAGTAATCGAGCCAAATTAGAAATGAAAAGTTAATTAATGTCTAAGTAGAGGGCATATATTTTTGTCAATTTCCTCCGAAGTTTCTACTTTATAAGCTACTTTCATAAAATTTCTTGTTTACACTTTGCTGTAAAAACTTTCTTACTGTAGTAACAATAATTCTTCATGAATTCAAAAATAAAATAAGAAACATAATCACTTCAATTTATTGCAACATATTGAAGACTAAAAGGAAATCTAAGAGCTCAATAGGGAAACTCTTTTTCTAGAATTGAACTTACAACAGATAAATAGGAGAGTGAAGTGGAGGGATATGAGGGTTAAATGCAAGAACAAATGTTCATGACCATGTAGAGAAAAAACTCTGTTAGTGCACCAGCTATCATTTTTTCCATATTTTCCTTGGGAGTTAATTTTCATACAAAACCAGTTAGAGCAGAATTTTAATCTACTAACGTAACAGCAGCCAGTATCAGTCAAGAGTGCATTAGATATTACTTGAGTTGAGGAAATTCCACTCAAATGAGCTTCTTGCTAATTAGCAGTGGCTTGCAAGTGTGCATGACTTTGTTAACTCATCATGTATGACCTCTAAGTTCATAATAGACACCAGGAAAGTGTGAAAAGGCTCCAATTCTAAGGGAAATTCTACCTAAAAATAAAAAACTATACTATACCCTGTTCAAATACTTCATCAAAAAAGAAAGGCTTAATACCTAGATAGCCCCTTAAGCTTGGAATGTTTTGTAAAATAGAAATATAAACTTACACAGCGACCAGATACACACCTAAACTTGGCCAAAGTGTATTTTTTAAACACATTTGTAATGCAGACCCAGTGCATGAGGTCCAAACGCCATTTATGTGGCAAATAAATAAACAATATTCCATGAAAGAAAATATAGTCCAAACACGTGTAATATTGTTTCCATGTAAGCAAATAATAGTCCAAAGCCAAATCATACCCCTCATTTGTTCATCCCCACACTTTCTTCAATCACAATAAAGATCAAATTCCTTGAGTTTGAACCACATCCCTCTAATTTTACAGTCAAAAAACATTCAAACTTCAACATGGATCAAGATGAAATCATGAAAAGGTGGAAATTTCATCTTTCGATTGGGGATTGTTGCAAGTGCTGGAAAAATTTGAAGAAACATTGTTGCAAGTGCCAGAAAAAAATTGAAAAATGTTGCTTCATCAAATGATGGTGACCCGGTGAAGAAGCAACTGTTTTGCCATATTTAGGAATCACCTTAGGACTTATAAACACATAGTAATTCCGAATTCTTTCATATATATTTGATTGAAACATTGATTTACAACATGGATCAACTAAATAGAAATAGCATACAAAATCCATAATTCCATCCAAATTGCAGAATAACATCAAAATGGCCTTGGAACATTAGATCACATCCAACAGTCCTAATAATAGCAGATACATGATAAACATTAATGTTAATCCAAGAACACACAGAATAAGCAGACACTTCTTCAAACTCGCCGCTTTGCACTCTTTCTCTTCATACCCTTTTGACACGATTCAGTAATCCCCAAACACACCTTAGGGTTATTTGGTTTGGAGACCAAGAAGTCTTCAACAATACTTTTTCTGCGCAATGACAGAAAACAACCCCATGACCTGGTGGTTAACTTGTTTGGAGATTGCAGATAATGAAAAAAGAGGTGAATTAGATTTATTTCCAATAATCTAAGAGAGATTTAGAAGAAAGCATATGGTATGACCGCTGAATTTTTTGCCTTCAACGGTGTTTTCAACGATGAAGAAAAAGAGCATGTAGGGCCAGGTATTTTATATATGTTAATGGGGGTATGGGCAATATAAATAAGGACTTTTTAATCATTATTTTTCTGTCTCATCAGCTTTAAGAAGAAGGCTTCACGCGCTCAAAAGAAAATACTCAGCACGCTATATGCCAGGGTGGACTTCGTGTTTAAAAAATACATTTTGAGCAAGTTTAAGTGTCTATCTGATCAATATATAAATTTATATGTCTATCTTACAAAATATGACAAGTTTATCCAGGTATTAAGCCAAAAAGAAATGATGCACAAAGGAAAATTGAAGGAGATTATTGAACTACCTAAATTAAAACAAAAAGGCGTGACTATAAATGAAGAAAAAGAATAACAAAAATGTCCCTCTTGAAAAGTCATGTTCCGTCCTCTGCAATACCAGAAATTGCTATCAAATAATGAACAACCTTGTTAGCTGAACTATGGCTAGTAAACACAACTTTCGAATACTAAATTCATTTTTAGAGATTATCTCTGCTGGAGAATGAAATTTTCAAGCTGTCATAGAACAGCGCACCTTTAATGGGAAGTTGCCCATCATATTTCAAAGCTATTTTTGATCAGACAATCTGGATTTAAGAGCGTCCTAATAGAGTCCAAAAAGATTAGTAGTTGGCAATTTCTCAAACACCTCTGGTGCAAGTACGGATGCAGTATGTCAAATAACAAACTTAAATCCATTCTTACTGGAAGACCTAAAACAGATAAAAATGAAGAATAAACCATGAAAACAGCAAATCCAAATACGCAGAATAGAGGTGTAACAATTAATAACTATTTAGCTTAAAATTTTAGGTGAAAGTAAGCTATATTTTCCATGCAAGATTCAAAAAATCAGTAAAAACATTCTTCGAGTTAAACCTCAACACAGTGTTAAGTCTAAATAATACTGATAATCAGAAAACATGGGATAAAGAAACCTCACCTAATAACTCTACAAGCAACGCACCTAAACTGAGCAGAGAAAAGAGTGAAAAGACGAAGCAAAACAAGGGAAGGCTATCAAAATACGGAGAGAGAGGAGGCGGGGGGGGGGGGGGCGGGGGGGGAGAAAGTTTGGGTTTTTAATTATAAGTGACTTTTAAGTTTTAAAATTGAGGGGAGGTGATTCAAGTTTTAATTATTGAGGGGAGGTGATTCAAGTTTTAATTATTGAGTAGAGGTGACTAAATTTGATTAGTGATTAAGGGGTTTTGAGCTTGCCCAATAGTTTTATTTTTGACACTTTGGCCCTCTATTTTATTTTTAATACTTTGCCCTTAAGTTTTATTTTTAACATTTTGACCCTAAACTTTACTTTTAATATTTTGCCCCAAAGTTTTATTTTTAATACTTTGACCCAACCACTATAAACCCTAAAATCCAAAAATCGGGGGGAAAAAAAATTCTCTTCAGCGCCGTTTCCTCCATTTTTGTTCTTCCCATCTGTTCTTCGTGCTGCTTTCTTCTTCTTCTTCTTCTTCTTCATCCGCCATTACTCAAGAAAAAAAATCATCCGATTTTACAATTTTTTGATTGAATGTCATTGGTGTAGCACTGGCATTACTTCATAAGTGTTTTCGGGTCCATTGGTAAGTTAAACAATATTGTTTCTTTCAATTGTTCATCTGGTATATTTGTCTTATTTGCTGATTTTCCCAGATTCGTAGTTACAGCAGTATAGTTGTTGCAACAAGTTCTAAAGCTGCTGTGTAAGAGCTTCTGAACTTTTTGCATCAGCTGTTGTGGTCCTACTGTTTCTGCAAGAGTTGTTGATAAATTATGAAGTTGTTGCAACAGATTTACTAATTTGTTGCAACAATACAAAAAATGTGAATAAATAATTTACAACAGTTGTTGTACTTTATGCAATTTCTGTGAAATCTGTTGGAGAGCTTCTACTCTTTCCAACAACTGAGTTACTTGTTGCAACAAGTATGATACTTGCTGCATCAATTACAGCAGCTGTTGGACATATTTTACAGTTGTTGGATGAAACAGAGACTGAAGTTGTCTCCAACAAATAAGTGAGTTGTTGCAACTAGTAACCTACTTGTTGCAACAAGTATGTTATTTGTTTCAATAAGTCACTTAGTTGTTGCATTTTGTTATGAAAGAGACAAAAACTGAAGTTGTCTCCAACAAGTAATCAAGTAGTTGGAACAGGTTACATACTTGTTGCAACAAGTATGCTAGTTATTCTAACAATTCATATAATTGTTCCATTTTGTTATGAAACAGAGACAGAGACTGAAGCTATCTCCAACAAATAAGTGAGTTGTTGCAACTAGTAACCTACTTGTTGCAACAAGTCAGTTATTTTTTCCAACAAGTCACTTAGTTATTGCATTTTGTTATCAAACAGACAAATTGAAGCTGTCTCCAACAAGTTACCAAGTAGTTGGAACAAGTTACATACTTGTTGCGACAAGTACATTAGTTGTTCCAACAAGTCATATAGTTGTTCCATTTTGATATGAGACAGAGAAAAAACTGAAGTTATCTCCAACAAATAAGCGAGCTGTTGCAACTAGTAACCTACTTGTTGCAATAAGTCAGTTACTTGTTCCAAAAAGTCATTTAAAGTTGTGATTAAGTTAACTAATTTGGGTCCAAAATTACAGAAAAAAACCACTCAACTATGAACTTAATCATAAATTTAAGTGGCCTTTGGGCTTGGGGTGGTCAAAGCTGTCACCTAGAGTAATTTCAACACTTGACATTCAAGCATTGTAATTACTAGTTGTGACAACTTTGAACATCCAAGCTCAAAGGTCGCTCAAGTTGTGATTAAGTTAACTAATTTGGGTCCAAAATTACAGGAAAAAACCACTCAACTATGAACTTAATCATAAATTTAAGTGGCCTTTGGGCTTGGGGTGGTCATGACTGATTTTCTTAAAACAAAATATCTTCAGGCACCATTAATGGGGGACTCAATAATAATAGGTGTTGATTGCCATGGTGAATGGATCGAGGTGAACAATCGATATATTTGGCGATGGAAGGGTAATCACATGTTAGAGACGATAGCGATGACTGTCCCAAGAGATGTTGAGTTTGATGATTTTGTGAACTTAATCATTAACTATTGTGAATTAACTTGTGAACCGAAAGACCTTGTCATCACTTACATGCATAGCTCTTTTGAAAACCAGAGGGTCTTGCCTTTTAAATAACCGATCAGAGTCGTTTGCGTACTTATTTGAAAGATGTAGCTAGGCCCATTTTAAGGGTATACGTGGTTGGAAGCCCGGTCGAGAACCACAATTTAGCTCAAGACCAACAAGATGTATTAAATGATAAATTGGAAGGGGCGGATATGGATATTCCAGATAATAGAAGTACGAAGCCCCATGGAAGTGGGGGTGAGCCGATCCCTATACCCGAACTTTCGAGTAATACACCGTGTGTTGCACAATCATCACAGTCCATCCATGTTCAAGATGACGAAACAGGTTTTTATAAAGGAATGTCATGCAATTCGCGAAGTGTGTATTGCTTTAGGTGTGAACATCTGAAGTGCAAGTGGTGGCCAAGGGATGTGAAGATTTTAAGTTCTAACAAACACGGAAGAAGGTGGACAAAGAGGGCTATGCGGAAAAACAAATGCTCCTTATGCAAAACAGTTGGCCACAAAAAAACAACATGTCCAAGCCGAAATGCTCCATAGTTGTAGATTGCATTGTGTTGTAATAATAGTTACCTGTTGGATCTTTATGACATTTTAATGTTATTATTTCTTAACATGGTAAGTTATATTCTTGGTGATTATGAACTTGGTTTATATGATATGTTGTTCGTGTTCAAATCACTAATGTAAATATTCTTGTTAATAAATTGTTGTACAGTTTCGAACAAGTAATGAATTTGTTGCAACAACTCTATAACTTGTTGGGTTTTATCGAACAAGTAACAGGACTTGTTGCAGCAACTAGTAAGTCATTGAACATATTACAAAAAATCGGAGTTTTTAAGCAGATGTAACTAAGTTATATGTTGGGTTTTTTCTAACAAGTGGAGTGACTCAAGTTTTAATTAGGGATAAGGCATCATTACCCCCCTCACCTATTAGCGTTTTTGCGACGACACACCTTACCTAATTTTTGGTCCTATCACTGTTGACACCCAATTTTGTCCCGCCTCTCCTCCGAAATACCTATTTACGCTTCTAATATTTTTGGCAAATTAAAAAATATATTTTATATTTTACTATAATTATTAGCCTCTTATCAATACCGGCGTTTCATTATTCTATTACAGTTACTAGCTATTATTATTATTAGTTCAAATCCGAGCCCAATCAACTCATACTATTTTGGACCAGTCCATTAATGACCAGCCCATATTTTAATTCATCAACCCAATTTTCGGATCAGTCCACATTTTAATTACCAGCCCAAACCAGCCCATACCCAGTCCAAATTTTAACCCGACCCACCCTTTCGTTTAACAAGGAACCATTAGGGTTCCTTGTTCATTTCTTTCATCATCCGCCTCCCCCCTTCTCTCTTTTCTCTCCCTTTCTCTCTTCACCCTCTCTTTCATCGTCATTGTCATCTCCTCTCCACCATGTCCTGTCCCCCCCCCCCCCACGCCACTGTCGCCTCCACCTCTTCCTGTCCCCCACACCACTGTCGCCTCCACCTCCCCCTGCTCCTCCGCTCCTCTCTCTCTTCTAGTCAAACGAAAAGCCCTGAAATTTCCCTATAAGTACTCACTTTTTGATCCAGTTAAGGGGAGGATTTTTTTGGATTGGTGAAACTCCCCAAGAACCTGGGGGATTTTTTTTTTCGATTCATGAAATTCCCCAAGAACAAGTTGTTCTAGCCGCAGAAATCCCCTAGAAATTAAGGTTGGAATTCGGAGAAATCGCAAAAATTCCCCATAGACAATATTAGTTCTTTTAGCAGTATTGTTTGATATTGAGTCGAAGTCCACACCATTTTTGTTCTGTTTTTGCCCTTGGCATCCGTTTGGATTCGAGGGTATACAAATTCGGGATTCGTAGTGTTTCGAAGTAGATTTGAAGTGTTCGAGGTTAGATCGAAACCTTCGCCTCACTTCGCTGCACCCGAAGAAGGTAAATTTCCTTCCCTTAAGTTATTTTTAGTATTTGTTGTAATGTCTGAAACTGTTTATGGGATCTGTTTCGCTTAGTTGTACTTCCGTTTTTGCTCGTAGTTATTTTGGTCGAATTAAACATGTTCAGTCCTGTTCAGTTAATTCTGTGATTGTTTTAGCTTCATATACAAATTTAGATTAGCCTGATGCTTTAAGTTCACTTCTGTTTGCTTTTCATTGGATTTAATCACGCGTTAGTTTAGATTATGTGACCTGTTAATCGTGTTTATGTGCATTAGCCTTCTCTGTGGATAGTTAGCCTGAACAAGTTTATTTAGGCAATGTTGTGATTTAGCCGTGTGTAGTTAGGTCTGTCTATTAATATGGTGTTAGTGTCATGAATGGCTTAAGTAAAAATGGCTCAGAAGGGTAAGATGAATTGAGAAAGAAGTCCTTCGTTTGAGAGTCTTTGTTGTCCTGCTAAGAGAAAGAAACCTACATGTTCGCGGATTTCAGTCGCCTTACGGGTAGTTTGAAAAAAGAAAAATGAATGAAGTGAGGAAACCAGTAGGCTCAACCAGTGATATTTTGCTATGTTCAACTTTCTAAACATTTAAAAGGCTTAAATTAGTACAAAGTGGATAAAATGGCATTTTTGAGCTTTTGTGTGTTTTCGTCTGTTCTTGTATAAAAATAAGGGGATTAAGTCACTGTCATTTTATTTTGCTCGGTTCTGCGATTTACTGTTCTTAAAGGAGAATGGTCATGTGTTAGGGGAATCTATGCTCTTCTATATCGTATTGAAATTCACATATATATCCTTACTGTAATGTTAAAACCGTAAAATGGATCGTTGACCCTCCCCTGCCCAGAACATGAGTTAGCTTGACAGATCTGTATTGATACAATCAAGATGGTGTTTTAACTTCGACAGTCATCAAGATGCCTTTTTAAAAATTAAGAAAAAAAAAACTTAATTCAGTATCTTCTACTCTTATCCCTGCCTAACTTAGCCATATCACGTTACGCTTCCTTCTCCTGTTTACAATTTAGTTCGTCCTATAATTTACTATATCGGATTTCATGTTCCTTTATTTGGCTGGTTTATCTTCTCTCAATGGAAAGCATGTCTGATTTCGCTGCTTTTGTGGCAGCAGACCCTAATGTTTCTTAGTTTCCTTGTTTCGTGAAACACCAACTTTATATGAGGCATGCATGTGATGTATATCTGTTTGGTTATTTATCTCATTCTGCGTGACTTGAACTATTTCGAATAGGAGCATAGAAGACTGGACTGATGCACTTGTTTGAACTCTTTTCTTATCGTTTATTCAAAAGCTGCTAATATGTTCACTAAAAGCAGGCTGCTGCTTTGATTAAGTTTCTAAGTAGTCAATAGATTGTCGTCATATGTTCACTAAAATCATGTTATGTTGTTGTACGTTCATAAATGTATATAGCATGTATACAAACCTCTGATTTATTTGTTTGAGTTTACCTTTTACATGTTTAATCTTGTTCGTTGAGTAATTACTAATCTCCTTTTCTTTTATTTTGTTGCATGACCACCGCATACGAGTCCGAGGGACTCGCTCTTCTCCCGTATTCGGTGTTAGGCCAAGGCCCAACGAAATACTATCCCCCTCTATCCAGTTTCTGATCACAGCAAAGAAAACAAAATATTGGGCCGTGGCCCATGCGACAACAATAGATTTGCAGCAGTTTTTTTTTTTTTTTTAAATGGGCTGAGCCCATTTTAAATTATCTATTCCTCACTTATTTGGTGCATATTAATTTGTATTATGCAACTAACTCTTTGTTTATTTTATTTTTTTAACCTAGATGAATCCTAATGAATTAGTAGGTTTAGTTTAGTAATGGGTAGTTAGTTTAAGGAAGACTAACAATCAATTCCATAAGTTTATTCTCTTCTTTTTATGTTAAAACTATTTATAATGTCTAATATTATTTTATTTGGAATAATTGATTTGCAAAATGGCGTGATTATATATTTAAGTAAAGGGAATCATATTTTATTCTTATTATCATATACATTTTAAAACGTCACTAATATGCAAGTATAAACTCAAGGATATTTTATAAATGACTCTTCAAGTTCGAATCAATCACGCATATTTTCAGCTAAGCATAGTTATCATAGTTAATAAGAAATGATAAAGAAAACTCACTTCCTTTTGAATCCTATTTATAAGCTTAGATTTTTCTACATTGATATATTCAAATAATATAATTTATTCAAAGTTCAAAATTGCTAAATCTCTTCTCAACAACTATTATTTATGGGCAAATTATCATATTTCATACAAGTCTTATCTTGAATAGCATTTACTATATTTTCATATAAAGTCTTAGCAACATTTAAGTTTTATTTTAAATAGCATTTAAAGTCCTCTTTTATGCGAGCTATTATATTTTCTACAATTATTATTTTAAACAACATTATTATTGCTTTCATTTAAAGTCTAAGCAACATTTATAAGTCTTATTTTAAAGTAGCGTTTAAAGTCCTCTTTTGTGTAAATTATTTTATTTCCCGTAAATCTTAACTAACATTACTTTCCTTTAAAACCTCAGCAATACTTGTAAGTCATTTTTAAAATTTAAACACTATATTTAGCCCCCTAATTAATTAACCTAAGTTTGGCCGGATAACCGTAGTTAACGGATTCTAAAGGATGCCTAATCCCTTCCCTTTAGGATAATATAGAACCCTTACCTAGAATCACACTGATTAAGCAGACTATTAATGGAGGTTTAGTTTTAACTTTACCTTAGTTAACATCTAGGTGTCCTAATTCACCGTTAAATTAATTAGGTGGCGACTCCTTAAAACAAACAAAATAGGAATCACCAAAATGTTGTACTCCTACTTTAACCCGGTTAAAATGGGGTAAAACAATCACCCCCCTAAACTATTTAAAACCGTAATATTTTACCCCCTTCAGGTTGACGTGGCAAGGAGAGTGTGTTTCACTCTCTTGAGAGAGTGAGAAACATAAAAAGGGGGGAAAACTTAATTTTTTTCTTAAAAATCCGTATTTTCTTAAAATAAGAATATAAATCTAGTTTTCCACATTTTAAAAAAATAATTAATTTTTTCAAAATTTTATAAAAAAATCAGTTTTGTTTCAAATTTTGACAAGAAAAACAAATTTTTCGGATTTTATTTGAAAAATAAAAGTGTCCTAAGAAAATGAAATCATGAAAATCAAGATCTTTTAAGACATTTTAAAAAAAATAATCAAGATTTCCATATTTTTAACAAATCCATTTTTCCATATTTTAAAAAAAAATCATGTTTTCAGTTTTTTTTTTTTTTAAAAAAAAAACATATGGGTTTTAAAAAAAATCATTTTTTTTTAAAAAGGGTTTTAAATTTAATTTTTTAAAGAAAAATCAGTTTTTAATTCGCGTTTTCAATTTTTTTTTTTTTTTAAAACGGGTTTTAAAAATAAATTTTTTAAAAGAAAAATCAGTTTTTTATTTTTTTATTCTTAAAAATTGACACGTAAGCTGAAATTTTTATTTAGTGATAAACAATGGAAATCAAACAAGTGGAGTGACTTGTTACAGAAAATGAGTAACTTGTTGCGTCTTATCCAGCAAGAGTAAGGACTTGTTCAACAACTTACTCAGTTTGCTGCAACATATACTACACTTGCTGCAACAGATACTAAACTTGCTCCAACAGATACTACATCTATTGCAACAGATACTACTTGATTCACCCACATTTAGTGATCAATAGAGGGAATCAACCACATTTAGTGATAAACAATGCATATCAGCCACATTTACTGAAAATCAAACAAGTGGAGTGACTTGTTACAGAAAATGGGTAACTTGTTGTGTCTTATCCAGCAAGAGTAAGGACTTGTTCAGCAACTTACTCAGTTTGCTGCAACAGATACTACACTTGCTGCAACAGATAATAAACTTGCTCGAACAGATACTACATCTGTTGCAACAGATAATAAACTTGCTCGAACAGATACTACATCTGTTGCAACAGATACTACTTGATTCACCCACATTTAGTGATCAATAAAGGGAATCAACCACATTTACTAATAAACAGTGGAAAATCAATCATATTTATTGATCAATATATATACTTAAGCAATTTCATGGTATTTTGGGTCAGGATAGATGATCAACTAAGTCCAATACGCACTAAATGGAGTGATCATTGAAGTGAATTGATGGGATTCACCCACATTTAGTGATAAACAATGGAAACCAATCATAGTTATTGATTAATATATATACTTAAGAAATTTCATGGTGTTTTGGGTCAGGATAGATGATCAACTAAGTCCAATACGCACTAAATGGAGTGATCATTGAAGTGAATTGATGGGATTCACCCACATTTAGTGATAAACAATGGAAATCAATCGTTGTTATTGATTAATATATATACTTAAGCAATTTCATGGTGTTTCGGGTCAGGATAGATGATCAACTAAGTCTAATACGCACTAATGGAGTGATCATTGAAGTGAATTGATGGGATTCACCCACATTTAGTGATAAACAATGGAAATCAATCATTGTTATTGATTAATATATATACTTAAGCAATTTCATGGTGTTTCGGGTCAGGATAGATGATCAACTAAGTCCAATACGCACTAAATTGAGTGATCATTGTAGTGAATTGATGGGATTCACCCACATTTAGTGATAAACAATGGAAATCAATCATAGTTATTGATCAATATATATACTTAAGCAATTTTTAGTAATTTGTTGCAACTTCTTTCCACAACTGTATGATCTGTTTCAACAGATTAGTAACTTTTTTCAGCAGATTACTTACTTGTTGGAACGGATTAGTAACTTGTTGGAACAGATTATTAATTTGTTGCAACGTCTTTCCACAACTGTATGATCTGTTGCAACATATTAGTAACTTGTTTCAGCAGATTACCTACTTGTTGGAACGGATTGGTAACTCGTTGGAACAGATTATTAATTTGTTGCAACATCTTTCCACAACTGTATGATCTGTTGCAACAGATTAGTAACTTGTTTCGGCAGATTATTTACTTGTTGGAACGGATTAGTAACTTGTTAAAACAGATTAGTAATTTGTTGCAACTTCTTTCACAAATGTATTATCTAATGCAACAGATTAGTAACTTTTTTAAAGAGATTAGTTACTTGTTTGGAACGGATTAGTAACTTCTTCAACAATTATGACCTGTTCCAATCATTTAGGCAACTTTTCTAAATAGATTAGTAGATTAGTAATTTTTTGCAACTTTGTTAACAACTGTACTATCTGTTGCATTTGTTGCAACAACATTCCTAAATAATAACAAGGATAAAAAAAAAAATTGTTCAAGTAGTAATTTGTTAAATAGCCAGCTCAGGGCTCCAAAACTTTATCTATCACACCCACTGCCCACCGCCACTGTATCCTCGCCACTGAGTTGTCGCACAATAGAGTCTCAGGCTTCATCATGTTAGTGCCAGTAAGCAAATGCTCAATAAAAGCAAGTGAATACGATCTGCATGCCATTGCAGTTTCATTGCGGGGGAGATTCTCCTTCAGCACAAATTTCCAACCTTCGTTGAGCAGCTTTTCAGGCAAGTGTTCAAACATGCCACTCTGCTTCAGTAGTTTCGGCCATAATTCAATGACTGGCTGGATGTGGATGAAGAACTCATCCTCCTGGATTTTTGGGACGTTGCAGTTATAAATATTTATCACCCCCTCCTCAAATATGAATTCGAGGGTGACAAACTATCTGACATTTATGTTCATGATAGTAAGCACCCTTTTGGCACCAACCTACTCGCGACCACCTTTGGCTGGTGCACTACCTCTACAGTAAGCGATAGCATCATCATCCCATATAAAATCATCAAGCATTTGATTGAATGGAATAGCTTCCAGCTGTGTGCTCTCATCCGACAACTTTGTGTATCGCTTGAGCATGATATTGTAGAAGTTGAGATCCAAGATTATATCTGTGGAAGCATAGTGCTCAGTGAAAGTGTTTTGCCTCACACGCATTAAGAGCATAATTTCATCAACATACTGCATTAAAAGTATAAGGAATGTCAGTCACCTAAACAACTAAGTGAGTTGTTGCAACAAGTGTGCACTTGTTGCAACAAGTATTGGTCTTGTTGCAACAACTCTCCTAGTTGTTGGAGATTGCTTACAGCAGTTGGGTCTATTTCCCCAACTGCTGTAAGCAAACTCTAACAACTAGGAGAGTTGTTGCAACAAGACCAACACTTGTTGCAACAAGTGCACACTTGTTGCAACAACTCTCCTAGTTGTTGGAGTTTGCTTACAGCAATCGGGGAAATAGACCCAACTACTGTAAACAAACTCCAACAACTAGGAGAGTTGTTGCAACAAGACCAATACTTGTTGCAACAAGTGTTCCACTCGTTGCAGCAAATATATAACTTGTTGCAACTAATACAACCAAAATAAGACTTGTTTCAACAAAAATAATTGTTGTTTTCAAACTTACACTAGCCAGCCACCAAGCTTCCATGCTTGCCATTATCCTGAAGTCATCGGCCTTAAATTCATGCAATGAATACATCGTACCCTTGCTCTTCTTGGCATTGACGAATTTTTCAAGCTTTTTCATTTTTTGAGCATCTGCATGCTTATACACATTTACCTTTTTAAGATCAACAACAGCAGTTGCCTTGTGGGGTGTAGAAGATTTCCTTGACCTAACATCAGCAAGTGCCTTGGAAATTGCTTTTCCCTTCTTACGAATGCGAATAGGAGTATAGGGTGAGGTCAGCTTCTTGGATGGATTGACACCCCTCTTGGATAACAAACTCTGTAAAGCAGAATTTGTGTCTTTTTGTACCTTCACCAACTCCTCAACATTATTTATCAAATCATCCATTCGCTGCTTGCAATAGGTGCATTCACAAGCACATTTCGATGTGTCGGCACCAACAAAGGAAAATCTGCCACCAAATCCGCCACAACTAACATCTCCATCAATTGGAGTTTGTCCACCGTACTCACCGCCAATTGGAATTTGTCCACCAACAACACCACCAATTGGAGTTTGTCTACCATAATCAACATCATCATCTATTATTTTTTCACCGGCAATTTCTGCCGCAACGTCGTCAACAGCAGGTTGACCACCAGCAATAACACCACCACCATCAACATCTACCACAACTGATTCCCTTTTGATGGCTGTCACTCCAGCCAATTCTAATTTCATCCCCTCAATCATTTTATCAGGAATAGATTGTAATGGCTCAAAGGAAGCAAGGAATGGCATCTCCAACTCCCGTACTGTCGGGACAAGCCACGGGTGCACAAACTACAACAAAAAAGTAGATATATTAAAATGGTCCTAAATCATGAAATGCAACAGATAACTAGGTTGTTGCAACAGGTGTCATACTTGTTGGACATTGTCCAACAGATTAGTAACTTGTTGCAACATGTGTCATACTTGTTGGCCATTGTCCAACATATTAGTAACTTGTTGCAACAGGTGTCATACTTGTTGGACATTGTCCAACAGATTAGTAACTTGTTGCAACAGGTGTCATACTTGTTGGACATTATCCAATAGATAACCAAGTTTATTCTATATATATGTCTTAAGGCTTACCTCTTCCAAATGAGGGTTAAAAAGATCAACACTCAATCTTGTGTTGCTCTTTGCAGTCAACCATCTAAGCATTCTTGGAAAAGACACTTCTGAAGGATAGTCCTTCACTTGTTGTCGGAGGTGAGGAATGGCTTCAAATGCCCAAGCCTAGAAAACAAGATACCATCAAAATCAGAATGATGATATAAATACAAAAAGTACAAGAAATTGACATTGCAAATGCTTTATCATGAAAGCCCAAGGGAAGCCATATAAATTGACTGTCTTCACTGTTGGCTTAAGCTCTTTCGATAAATAGTCAACAGTCAACTTGAAGCTTTCCCGGCCCCATCCATGGTTGTTGAATGCCTCATAGTCCTCCGCAAGTTTAAGCAAACCAAGTGGTATGTTCAGACTTGTATCTTTTGCCATAAGAACACAGTGCACAAACCAAACTAAACACAAGGACTGCTTATGCTTTTTTGACATGGTTTTGGACTGCAAATCTACAAGCAGCTTATCTCCTTTGTAGCTTTTTCCAACTAACTCCACCAAACCAGTTTCATTCTTATCTTTTCCACCCTTTCCTACTTTCTTGGCTTCTTTGGCTGTCTTGGTAGTCCGGGCTGGCTTATTCAATACAACAGTAGGAAGCTCACAAGGATGACATCTAAGGCCAGTAACTATGGCAAACTCTTTCAGGCCAAAGCACACCGGCATGCCACAGTAATTAATCCAAAGCTCATCCTTTGCATCCGAAAGAATTCTACGCTTCATAAGCCCATATACCATTTTCATTTGAAACTGTGCACCGGTCTCTTCAGGCAGATCCAAATACACCCCAAAACAGCTTTTCCTAAAGAAATCCTCCAACCCCTGCTTTTTAAGAATTAACCTAAACATATCAAAGTTCTTGCCCATGCATGATTTGACCGTAAGATCAACGGTCAAATCATTATTTTCATTCAATGGCATCCTCACGGCATACTTGTCAATACTGAAAACCTTGATGACCTCAGCAATGGAAGGTCTGTTATGATCTATGTCCAATCTACTAGAAGATTCTGCAATTAAATTGGCATTCACACTATTTCTCTTCTTTGTTCTTAATTTAGCTATGAATGTCGACAATTGAACTGTATTTTCAGAAGCACTGCCCTTTTCATCATCTTCATCCAATCCATCTACTCCATCAGTAGTTTCTTTAGCTTCTAACTCTTCTTCACTTTGTTCATTTGTATCTACTCCTTCTTGGCTCTGTACTTCCTTTCTTTCTGAGGATTGATTGTCAGTTTGGCTGTCTCTGTCCTCTATATTTGTTGATTCAACAATAGATTTTGCTAAATCAGCAAGATTCTCTAATGATGATTGCACTCTAGCTTTTTTATTATCTCTATGACCCTCAGTTGATTTCTCAACTTTTCTTTTGGCTGGAGACATTTTATCTACACACAGGAGGAAAAAAAAAGCTTCAACTGATTAGTGCATCATTCAAAGTAAACAGATAATAACAAGTGCAGCATTTGATCAAACAAAATACAACAAGTAACAAAATTCCCCAACAACTGAAGAATTTGTTGCAATAAATGATGTAACTGTTGCAACAAGTGAATAGGTTGTTGCAACAGATTCTTCAGTTGTTGAATAAATGATTAAGGTGCTGTATATCTTCTATAAACACAACCAAATAACTGAAGCAATGTCCAACAGATTTATAGTTGTTGCAACATGTTGTATAGTTGTTGCAACAAGTGTATAACTTGTTGCAACAACTATAAATCTGTTGGACATCTTCTACAAACAGAACCAAATGACTGAAGCTAAGTCCAACAGATTTGTAGTTGTTGCAACAAGTGATACACTTGTTGCAACAACTATACAATATGTTGCAACAACTATAAATCTATTGGACATCTTCTACAAACAGAACCAAAGGACTGAAGCTAAGTCCAACAGATTTGTAGCTGTTGCAACAAGTGATACACTTGTTGCAACAACTATAAATCTGTTGGACATCTTCTACAAACAGAACCAAAGGACTGAAGCTAAGTCCAACAGATTTGTAGTTGTTGCAACATATGGTATACTTGTTGCAACAAGTGTATAACTTGTTGCAACAACTATAAATCTGTTGGACATCTTCTACAAACAGAACCAAAGGACTGAGGCTAAGTCCAATAAATTTGTAGTTGTTGCAACATATGGTATACTTGTTGCAACAAGTGTAGAAATTGTTGCAACAACTAAAAATTTGTTGGACATAGCTTCTATAAATAGAACCAGATAAATACTAGGACAAGAACAAAAAAACCATCTATTGGATATCCACTCCTAAACCCTGAACCATACCAGGACAACAGCAGAAAAAACCATTTATTTCACTACAAACACACAACAACAACAACAACAACAACAACAATAACAACAATAACAACAATAACAACAAGAAGATGGATTTTATCCAAGCTTTTCCTAAACACTTAACCAAACCAAAACAACAAGCATCTACTTCCAAGACAACAGCCAAATCGTCTACTACAGACACACAATCATACAAGTTAAACAAAATACACCAAATGTATGTGCATAATTGTTTATCCTTTCTTTTCCTAAACCATACCATAACAGGACAACACCAACACCAACATCAACATCAACACCAACACCAACACCAACACCAACACTAACACCAACACCAACAACAGTATTTCACTACAAATACACTAAATAGAGGTTTTAAAAGCAAGCAACCTCAGCAACTGTCAAACAAGTGCTGAAGTTGCTGCAGCAACTTACTCATCTGTTCGAAAAAGTCAACAAGATTGCAAGCCATTTTTTCGAAATCTTAAGGAGAACAAGAACAAAAACATCACAAAAAATCATAATTTGAGAACAATGTACGCTATTTACAAACGCAAAAACCCCAAAAAGTCAAACAAATACCCTAAATAAGGGTTTCTCGAACAAGGAACAACAAAATAAACAACAATGAAGACAAACCCATGTTCTTCTTCTTCTTTTTCTACAACCAAAATCATCAATTTCTACCAAATAACTTTTGGAACAAGTGAAACAAAAATTTTACCTTGATAAAAGAAGAAGCAGCAGCGGTACCTATAGACGAGGGTGAAGAAGAAGATGACAAGAAAAGAGGAGAGATGAGAGGGAAGTGAAGGAGATTAACTGTTGCTTGGGAGTTTTGATTTTGAAATATGGAAGAAGTGCGAGGGAGTTATGGAGATGAACGGTTTTGGAAGTTTTGAATATTGGGTGGGTGTTTTAGTATAATGGGTGGGTGTTTTGGGTTTTTTTGTAGTTTGTAAAAGATTAAGAAGTTTTAAAAATTACATTTTAAACCCCAATCTTCTTAATCCCAAATTTAATTGGGTTTTGATGTGGGGTGGGCCCTACATGTCACCTTTAGTAATTTCAAGACTTTTTAGTCACCTAGAGTTAATTCTTCCGAGAAAGTTGTGGAAGATGGTAGAAAGGGGTGAATACGTGGGCTGTTTTAATTAAATGGGAGGAGGGCGAAATTACGATTTTGCCCCTGGTCGAAACCAAGCCTTTTATTATATAGTAACTAGACGGCCTATGCTTGTGCTGCGCACGGGCCCAACACTTTAGATTATAGTGCATCTATGTGTATGTAGTTGTCTTTGAATAGTGATTATATATATTTATATATATATATATAGAGAGAGAGAGAGAGAGTATATATTATGTTTAAAACATGATTAATATAACATTATAGTTTGTGCTTCGTATCTAAAATTTTATTATATTAATGTTTGCTACGAATACAAAATCGACAAATTTATTAATATTTTTTAAAAGAGAAGACTTGTTTAAAAGGAAACCATTTTCCTCTCTTTGAGATAAAACAATAGCAATATTTAAGCATACTTTCAATTTTAATTCGATTAATTTAAAGGTGTAAAATACTTATTATTTTTTATCAAATTTTGATTTTGATAATTCTAATTCAAATTATTAAATTAATTTTACATGTTTAAAACGAAACAAAGTAGAAATTGATTTTCTATTTAAACGAACAAATACTATTTTTTAATTTTTGGTAAATATTCTCGGTTTAACTCATTTTACTTGTCATGTTGTCTTTTGCATTAAATTCTATCTTATTTTAAAATATAAATATTTTTAAGTATATTTATTTTAGTGAACATAACAACTTGATTTTGTCAATAAGGGATACTATGTTCAAAACACGATTAATATAACATTGTAGTTTATGCTCCGTATTTAAAACTTTATTATATTAGTGTTTGCTATGAATACGCATGGTGTTTAATATGGGGCCCACATTTTTTTTAACATTGTTTGTTTTTTAAAGACGGGATTCACTTTTTTTTTCAATATTGCTTGATTTTGTTAATATGGGGTCCACTTTTTTTTCCCGTGAGTTTGGATGTGGTGGGTTCCACTTTTTTTTTTTAAAAATACTGGATGGTGTTTAATATTGGGCCCACAATTTTGGATCCATTTTTTTATATATATATATTGCCTGATTTTGTCAATATGGGATACTATGTTCAAAACACGATTAATATAACATTGTAGTTTGTGCTCCGTATTTAAAACTTTATTATATTAGTGTTTGCTACGAATACGCACGGTGTTTAATATGGGGCCCACAATTTTTTTTTTTTTTTTTAATATTGCTTGATTTGTTAATATGTGGTTCACTTTTTTTTTCCCATGAGTTTGGATGTGGTGGGTTCCACTTTTTTTTTCTTAATACTGGATGGTGTTTAATATGGGACCCACATTTTTTTTAATATTAGTTGTTGTTTAATATATATGGGGTCCACAATATTTTTTTTAATGGGCCTGTTTAATATGGGGCCCAATTTTTATTTTTTTTATATATATATACTATATTTAAAACACGATTAATATAACATTGTAATTTGTGCTCCGTATCTAAAACTTTATTATATTAGTGTTTGCTAAGAATACAAAGTCTGCACTTTTTTTTTTGACATTGTTTATTTTTTTAATATGGGATTCATTTTTTTATATATATATATTGCCTGATTTTATCAATATGAGATACTATGTTCAAAACACGATTAATATAACATTGTAGTTTGTGCTCCGTATTTAAAACTTTATTATATTAGTGTTTGCTACAAATATGCATGGTGTTTAATATGGGGCCCACATTTTTTTTTTAACATTGTTTGTTTTTTAAATATGGGATTCACTTCTTTTTTTCAATATTGCTTGATTTTGTTAATATGGGGTCTACTTTTTTTTTCCCGTGAGTTTGGATGTGGTGGGTTTTATATATTGCTTGATTTTGTCAATATGGGATACTATGTTCAAAACACGATTAATATAACATTGTAGTTTGTGCTACGTATTTAAAACTTTATTATATTAGTGTTTGCTACGAATATGCATGGTGTTTAATATGGGGCCCACATTTTTTTTTAACATTTTTTGTTTTTTAAATATGGGATGCATTTTTTTTTTTCAATATTGCTTGATTTTGTTAATATGGGGTCTACTTTTTTTTCCCGTGAGTTTGATGTGGTGGGTTTCACTTTTTTTCTTTTTTTAATATTGGATGGTGTTTAATATGGGGCCCACAATTGTTTTTTAATATTAGTTGTTGTTTAATATATATATGGGGCCCACATTTTTTTTTACAATTTTTTTTATGGGCCTGTTTAATATGGGGCCCAATTTTTTTTTTTTCAAAACACAATTGATATAACATTGTAATTTGTGCTCCGTATCTAAAACTTTATTATATTAGTGTTTGCTAAGAATACAAAGTCTGCACCTTTTTTTTTTATATATATATTGCTTTATTTTGTCAATATGGGATACTATGTTCAAAACACAATTAATATAACATTGTAGTTTGTGCTCCGTATTTAAAACTTTATTATATTAGTGTTTAGTACGAATACGCATGGTGTTTAATATGGGGCCCACATTTTTTTTTAACATTGTTTTTTAAATATGGGATTCACTTTTTTTTTTCAATATTGCTTGATTTTGTTAATATGGGGTCCACTTTTTTTTTCCCGTGAGTTTGAATGTGGTGGGTTCCACTTTTTTTTTTTTTTTATATACTTGATGGTATTTAATATGGGCCCACAATTTTGTTTTAATATTAGTTATTGTTTAATATATATGGGGCCGACAATTTTTATTTTTTATGAGCCTGTTTAATATGGAGTCCAATTTTTTTTTATTTTTTTTAGTGGGTTGGGGGGGGGGGGTCAACAACGGACGACGAAAAAGAAGCACCAACCGGTGCTTCTAATATAGTAGTAATAAGACTAGTTACTAAACCCCGTGCTACACACAGGCGCAAACACAGTTGAAATTTGGTGATTAAATTTTCTATGAATTTATATTATCTCTTTTTACGATAACGTTAAATAATGTAATTAAGTTACAAATCTAATATCCCTTTTTCTTTGTTTCTTATTCTAGCATAATGTATATTATGAATTTATGATAAATTTTAAACCCGAAATAGATGATTGAACAATCAACAATAAATTGAACAAAATTTTAATAAAATGAAATAAATATTGATGAACTCAAAGTACTGTTGTTCCAAGACAAGAAATACCTTTTTGCCCCATAAATATTTTACTTTTTATGTAGAAACAATCACATTTTATTCTTAATGAGATGATTTATAGCTATACAAAAACATATGACGTGTTTTGAAGCAGAAGTTTCAAATGTTTTTGTTTCTAAACTATGTGTTTAATATGAAATGATGCCACATAAATTCAGATGCAGCTAAAATTTGAATGTCATTGTGTTGTAATTCTATAATCTAATTTGTCATATGAATTTTAAAAAGTTAAATCACAATTAAAAATTCAATATTACAACAATAAATAATAAATAAATTCGATTTTAAAACGTCTAGAAAATTAAATTGATTTTGCGTATGAATGTAACATTTATCATAAATAATCAATGAAAATCTTACATTATAGGAGTATATGCTAATAATTAAATAGAAACTCACAAGTTTATACGATAGTTACTGTAAAATCTCTTGTAAACCAATCATGTTATTCAGATGAGCAAAAGGGCAAATTGGTAAATTCCCTAGCTGACCCTAAGCTCCTCTCTTAGCCGCTTATATATTAAAATTAAATTAATTTTGCGTGTGAATCTAACATTTATCATAAATAATCAATGGAAATCTTACATTATAGGAGTATATGATAATAATTAAATAGAAAGTTACTGTAAAATCTTCTTTTAAACCAATCCTGTTATTCAGATGAGCAAAAGGGCATATTGGTAAATTCTCTGGCTGACCCTAGGCTCTTGTCTTAGCCGCTTATATATTAGTAGTAATTAGTGAAGTAAATCAGTGACGATTTATTTTGTACAATTTTATATTTGAATACATTATAGGGACTCTACTGCGGGAAGCGAGATTGAGATAGTTTGGGTATTCGAAGAGGAGAGACACAGATGCCCCAATGCGGAGGTGTGAGAGGTTGGTCATGGATGGTTTCAGACGAGGTAGGGGTAGGCCGAAAAAGTATTAGGGAGAGGTAATTAGACACGACATGGCGCAGTTACAGCTTACCGAAGACATGACCTTAGATAGGAGGGTTTGGAGGACCCAGATTCGGGTAGAAGGCTAGTAGATAGTCTCGTTATCAGTAGTCGCATTATTGCAGTATAATTTCTTGTACTCTGATTTCTGTTATTATTTGTTATTTCCTGTGCTTTGATTATCTTATTTTATCTGAGTCGCTTTCGTTATTTGTATTTCCATATCGCTTTGAATCTCTTAGCCTTATCTGACCTCTTTTTATGCTTTTTATTGAGCCGAGGGTTTTTCGAAAACAGTCGTCCTAACTTGATAGGAGTAAGGTCTGCGTACACTCTACCCTCCCCAGACCCACGTCGTGGGATTTCACTGGGTTGTTTTTGTTGTAGTTGTTATAGGGACCCTACAGCCTACATTATAAAATGGTAGTACAATTTTCTTGGAAGACGTAAGGTCCCAGCTTTAATATAAGACTAGATGCCGGTGGCCCGTGCTACCAATTTGAGTTTTTCTTTTAAATTTACAGTATTTTCTAATTATAATATTAATCTATGTTTTTAATTTTATCTTTGATATTTCTATGCAGAGGTATGATACGAAGGTTTCAATGAGATGGGATCAGTATATGCAACCATAAAGATTGACTGAATTTTGTATTGAAACAGTTAGGGGTCATTTGGTTTGGCTGTTGATTAGAGTTATCCTGCGATTAATTATGCAAAGTTTAGTTATTTATGTATGAGTTATTTTATCTTCTACTCTAGATATAATAATACATAAATTGACTCATAACTTATACATGTTTTACTTATGTGGGATTATAAAATGGTAAGTAAACATTGTATGGCGTGCTAAATTTTATACAAAACAACTAAACACTATCAAATATGATATTAGTAACTCCATTCATAACCGACAATCAAACAACCCCTTAACTCTTTCAAGAGTGTGCTCGGCAAAATTCTCCACTTATTTTTTTTTTCCACGAAAGAGCCACAACCCACATATATAGTAAAATACGCCATGTTTAAGAAAAGATATATAATTGAGAAAATCATGGCTTCAACAGTAAATAATTTCACCCCTAAAGTATCAAATGGATAAAAAAATGGCAATCATGTGAAATTTCATTGAAGTATAATGGAGTTTGAAACTTTTAAAAGTGAGCATCGCCCCTGCGACACTATTAATCATCCAAACCCATAAATGATATCCACAAGTGTAGGAAGTCGTATATACTTCATATCTAAACATAACAATGGAATACAATAGCCATGTAACTAAATAATAATCTCAGTTAATCAAAATTAGTTTAGTTATTTGATTTTTGTAATTGAAAATTAAGTCATTGAAAAATAATTCTACTCAAGGTTAATTTAAAACGCATCTAAGATTTTTTAGAATATAAATATTATAATCAGTAAACAAACATCATTTTCTTAAATCTTAATACGTACTTTTCATTAACAGTATTAAACAGCTTAATCATAAGAGAACCCCACAAAAATGGCACTTGGAATTCTACACAAATTATGTTAGTATTCCTTCCCGTCCATATTATATGATATTTTTAGTTTGAGCAAATTTTTTAAAAAAATTTACTCACCCCTAAAAAATAAGAAATGTTTTTATGAAATTATTTTTAATTTAATAGTATTTATTTAATACGATTTCTAGATTATGTAAAAATACACTTATCTAAATAAAGTAATAAGAAAAAAATTGATACTTTTTTAATTATATAACAATTGTGTAGTATTTATTTTAGAGTACATGCAGAAGCTACACAAGTACAAACATTACAATAGGGAGTAGCAAAACACAGTACTTCACCTAAGCTATTAATGTAAATCCAGGACAACCTAAAAAGTGCAATGAAGATATAAAATAGTTGGCCAGTAGGCCCCACGTGAAATGATTGTCTTGAGCACGTAATGATTACATTATCAACGAGTAGACTGTTGTTGAAATTGTCTATGTACAAATAATAAAGCAGATAGAACAGCCTTCCTAAGCAAGCAAATGATTGATCAGCTCTATTAATATGTTGTACCAAAAGTAATAGAATCTGTACAAAAGAAATTGCAGAGGTAATTTGTTCATTTTGTTAAAAAAGTTGTATTGTACCAGCACCTTGTAGCCCCTGACCCACTGCATCTTTCTTTTCTAATAATTTTGCCATGACGGACGACGAACTTCCTCAAACCCACATTTCTATACAGTAGAAATTTAGTATAATATTTTTCATTAATTTCCATTCAATAAAAAAAGACTTCTTCAAAGTTTGATTTTTTTTTTTCCGGATGTTGATGATTCATAAGATAAAGAATGCTGTCCCTTAATCTTTTAAATATTTGATAATATCTTTTATTCTGGTTAAAATTTGATACTATTGTTAATAGCGATTTTAGTATATGAATTACATGCTGCTACTCTTAAGTCTTAAGTATGCCTCATCACCTAACCTTTCATGTAATAAGAAAACAAAGAACTTTTCAGTCACAAGAATTTCCCATCATACAATATTTTTCAATTTCACTATTATAGCCAAAAAAATAAAATAAGAAACTGAATGTGAAAAGGTTAAGTTCCAAATACGAATCCAATTAGAACTAGGATTAGGTTCAATTCTGCCCTTCTATTTATTGTACATTAATTAAATCTCATTCCCAACACACCTTACTTCGAAAGAATGTCCATTTAAGTCCATGTACCAACAATTTGGGAATTCAATCTCCAGCTTTCGAACAATTAATCATTAACAACCTTCATTTGTTCATGGTGTTAACAACCACACGCTAGTTGGCCAACATGAATGGCTGAAAAATCATGTTATTATGATGCAGAACAAGATGAGTATTGCTAATAATAATGACTACAACAAGGGTTTTTATGGAAAATTCATTGAAGCAGTCAGAATGTACTTTATAGGAAGATGATAACGTAATTTGTATATTAGAGGGCCTAAGTAAAAAGTCATTGAACAAGCAGTTGTTCTAATTGTGATAGTTTGGATTTATATTTTCTTAGTTTTGTTATCAGCAACATCGATTAGTTTTTCCCAGTTTGTTCAATTTGTTAAAAAGACTTGTTTGATACTGAATTATTGAGTTTCTAGCTACCTTTTTTTCTAAATATTTATGATAATATAAATTTCAAGAATACGTGATGTATGATTCAAAATTCGTAATAATAGATTCGTTCCTTTTCCCTTTCAATTTAACTAGGTTTCCACGCGTTTCGTGTGCTATGGAGTTGCATCACACGAAAATCATCATACAAATTTATTTTTTATTTGTTGACAAAAAGTGGGTGACGCAGTGCTAACAAATATCCAGAGAAAAAAATATATTATAACAGGAAAAACACAAACAACTAAAAGAACGTGATTCACGCACATCCTAATAATAATAAAACAATAATAAGAAAAAAACGTTTGTAGTATTTTAGTAAAACATCCTTTTTGTGACAGATATACGCGCCAAATTAGACTGACATTGACGCAGTTGGTCCCAAAGAAAATGGGACTACAAACCATGTGGATTTTGGTACCTCTTGCTCTCAGCTACTACACCTCTCCGTCTCAATTTATTTGAAGGGAAAAGGGTCAAAAATACTGTTTTACTTTAGAAAAAGGATTAAAAATATTCTCTGAATTTATTTTGAATTAAAAATAACCCTCTTATCTTTAAAGTTTTCAAATATACTCATGTCTTGATGAAAATTTTCCCCCAAAAATAATCCGAAATCATTTTTTAAACTCACTCCATCATTTAAACCCGATTCAACTAAATAATAACTATAAGATCCTTTTATTGCCCCAATTACCTCAAACTTCAAACCTACGTATTGGGAGAATAAGAAGATCTTATGGATTATTATTTAGTTGGATCTGATTTAAATGATAGAACGGATTTAAAAAATAATTTGGGGCTATTTTGGAGGATAGTTTCCATCAAGATAGGGGTATATTTGAAAACTTTAAGGATGAAAGAGGTATTTTTGACCCAAAATAAGTTCAGAGAATATTTTTAGCTCCTTTTCCAAAGTACAGGGGGCATTTTTGACCCTTTTCCCTTATTTGAATGTTGATCTTGAGAGAATCAGAGAGTTTTTTCTTTGACTATGATTTCTTCAATTCTCTTAGCATATTATATATTGTGAATTATTAATTATACATATGTAATTTTTAAATATGTAAATTTTATTATAAAATATCCGAAAAATCTACCTTTAAAATTAAGTCCATTTGACAGGTATTATTAAGTAGTTTGGGGACGGGGGAGTACTATTATCAAGTAGTCCTAGGTCGGTAGTTGCCATCTTCTTCACAAAAATATTTCAATTTTGTTATCTCTGTCTGATCAACTTCAATGGCTGCATTAAGTTCTGTTTCAGTATTATTTTCCATATCTAATCCTCAACTTCGAAGAACTTACAGACGTTTGCCTACTATACTTGCATCATCAGCGTCAGCTACACCTTTTCAAGATTCATCCACACAAAGTGGGAGTGTATTATCCTCAACTTCTCCACCAAAAGTGCCATTTGTTGAGTCCTCTAATGGGAATCCAGTTGTTAGATTTGTTCAGCAAACTGAGTCAACTATTGAAAGGGTACTACAAGTTTGATTTTGTTGTTGTTCTTTCTTGGTACTTATTGTTAATACAAATAGAACTTGATATCTATTGCTCACTACTTATCTATATTTGAGCAGGCAATATTTGACTTCCGTTTTCTGGCATTCTTTGCTATCGGAGGTTCATTGGCTGGTTCTCTGCTCTGCTTCCTCAATGTAATTCCTTTTTCAAGCATCCCAGCTTATTTTTCAATGTGAAGTATGAATATATATATGGATATCATATACTACAGGTGGTTAAATTTTATACTAATCTTAGTAGTTCCAGGGGAAATTTATGACAGCAAGACTTGTGTTTAAGGCTGTAATTAAGACACGAACTTGATTACTTTAGTCACTTGTTCTTTTTAGACCGTATATAATCTATAGACTTAGACCAACAAGATGTTGGTTCCTAGATCTTATATACTATGATTTTTTTACATGCTTTAGGCCAGTGAGTATGTGAAACTTCTTGCTTTGAGCAGCTTCAGGAGTTCTTTTTGGTTTAGTATATGATGAAAATGGCCTGTTGAGAATCAGACTAACATGAATCCATTGTAATTCTTGATCAGTTTTTTCTTTTTCCCCACTCCACCCCATCAGGAGGATCAATAGTGTTCCTACTTACCCTCCAACATGACTCGAACTCAACCTATCGGTTGAGGGTGGAGATGCTCAACCACTTGACAAGCCTCACTTGTCATAATCCTTTATCAGTTATGATACACTTGTGTTGATAGAAAACATAGTATCTAGGGGAATCGGTTATCCCTAATCCATTTCTGAAGTCCTATTCGTGCTCATTCTCCTGCATTTCAAAAATATTCAGTCTATCACTAGGTTATAACACCAATTCATCAAATAATGAAGTTGCAGATACAATAAACTGTTTATCCTTTATCTGGTTGGCAACTCTATCTTAACCTCTACAATATTTGTTTATAGTTTACTAAGTGCAATATTGTTATCCTCGGCCAATTATTTATTCAGGTATATTATTATTGTTAAGAGCCTTTCTCTAGTGTTTCAAGGCAAAAACATTAATTTTGCTTCATAAGCTTAATCCTTGACTAATCTGCGTCTTCTTCTCCTTCTAATACATGTCATCATCAGATAAGAGGTAATGCCACTTGTACGGGTTCTATCGGTTGTTTATACAGTCAAATTCCCTTTTGTAGGGTTGTGTCTACATTACTGAAGCTTACAAGGTATATTGGACGAGCTGTGTCAAAGGAGTTCACACAGGACAAATGGTTCTGAAATTGGTTGAAGCTATCGGTGAGTTTCTGAATGATCTTGATTTCTTAAAGATCATATCATGCTTGTAATCAGAAATCCGTAGAAGAGAAACTCAGTGAGGGGAGACATTCGATGATTGTGTTTTAATGTGTCTTTAATCACCCATCTTTTGATGACCACTGGCCCTTTGGAATTTACTTTTGCATCGCACATCGCAGTAAATATGCTTACCCATTCTAACCTGCCTTAATAGTTTTCTGTAACATTAGAGCTATTTGCTGCTATTTTATCTATATTACTCTCACTGTTGTAGCTTCGTTTCGCTTTCTAGTGGAAGATTATATGCAAAATTTATCAGTCGAGATGAAAGCTTATCAACACTTTAGAACTGTATGAGATATTCATCTGAAATATCACCTAGAAGATGGGAAGAAGATCCTTATCGATCTCTTTAAAGTGAGTCATCTAGGTGTACGACTTGTTATTATTCTTTTGTTCCAAGCAGTTGGTTTACAGTTGGACACACTTACCTTTGTTTCATTGTAACTTCCTCTAGTAGTCATATAAATATCCGTTAAGTAGCTCCTTCAGTTTCGGTGCACTGCTCTTGAAGACACGGCCTAGTTATATAATGGTTGTGGTTATTGTGAACAAATACTTAGTTGTCGCTTGTATGGAAGTTGCAGAATCTCTAACTAAAATGTCAATTTGGGTGATATAATACCTTATTATTTACATCTAAACTTTCAGTATTCCTTTGTAATCCTGAGTTCATTTTCCTTGTAATCCAGATGTTTATCTTGCTGGGACCGTGATGTTCATATTCGGGATGGGCTTGTATGGATTGTTTATCGCTAATAATGTGTCTCCTGATGCAAGTGCAACTGCCGACCGTGTCCTCAAGCAGTCTTCCTTGTTTGGGATGTTTGCTCTGAAGGTAGTGCACTCTGGATCTTCTTAACAATTCTTATACTTCCTGTACATATAGTTGCCTTCTTCACAAACTTCAGTATATTCTTTCATGTTTGATTACTTGAGAAAGGAAATTCGAGATGGCAAAAAATGATGGTTGTCTTTGAAAATGAAAACTACTTTATTTAGAGAGAGTTGTTTAAGCTAAAATTGCATTCATGTCATATGATCTAATATGGTGCACTTTTCAACCATATAATGTATTAAGAAACATAATTACTCTTAATCTAGCAGCAATGCCTTGATTCTACAACAAAATAATTTTTCTACACTTAGCTTTATATATAAATGAGTCCCAGAGTTCTGATGGGATAGATGCCAATGAATCTCTAAGACTGTTTTCGAACTTCTATTGACTTTTATGGTACAGACAAATGAAACTCCTAAGGTTCATTGTATCATCTAACCTTAGCAGTCTGCTGAAGATTGTGGTACTCTCAGCACTACGGTGAATTCTGAATATCCCCAAAAGACTAAACTAAGAGGTAGTAAAGAATTAATTGGATTGCTGAAGATTGTTGTATTCATAACAAGCATAAGTTTCGAGGCAAGTAACATTCCTTCTTTTGTAATTACTGTTATGAGTTATGACCCTCTATATGTACGTTAGTTTGTGGGTGGCGAAAAATGGTGCTGTAACATGTAAGCTTGTGAAGATGAATGCATCTTGCATGCATCAACCACGAAACATGTGCGGTTGTAGGTACAGAGTTATCTGTTTAGTTCTCTTGTTTGAATCAGTTGATGGTGCCATGTAGGAGAGGCCAAACTGGATGAAGATCAGTTCGCTTGATGAACTAAAAACCAGAGTGGGACATGTCATTGTCATGATCCTTCTTGTCAAGATGTTTGAGAGGAGCAAGATGGTCCCTATAGCCACTGGTGCTGATCTATTGAGCTACTCTGTGTGTATTTTCCTGTCTTCTGCTTCCTTGTATATTCTCCATCAACTGCACAAGTCAGAATAACAGTTCACATGTATCATACTGATGATACATACATGTATTATGATATTATAGCCAAGTAATCAAACTTTTGAAGCTAGCATGAAATAAATATTTTTTCTATCCAGCAAGAGCAAGCATGTACAATACAGTATTATTGAGACACTTCCATCTACCGTGTCACAATTCACAAGAAGGTATTATTGTTCAAATACAGGCACCTCCTGATTAACCAGTCCGCTGAATGGCCATCACGAATATTAGTTGGCAAACAGTATAAGGGAAATTTACAATAGTAATTGCGTTGCCAATATATAAGAGCACTTTGCTTGAAATTTCGAAGGCCTTTATAGAATGGCTATGAGCCGAGGGTCTTTCGGAAACAGCCGCCCTACCTTGCAAGGTGGGGGTTAGGTCTGCGTACACTCTACCCTCCCCAGACCCCACATAGCATGTACAATACAGTATTATTGAGACACTTCCATCTACCGTGTCACAATTCACAAGAAGGTATTATTGTTCAAATACAGGCACCTCCTGATTAACCAGTCCGCTGAATGGCCATCACGAATATTAGTTGGCAAACAGTATAAGGGAAATTTACAATAGTAATTGCGTTGCCAATATATAAGAGCACTTTGCTTGAAATTTCGAAGGCCTTTATAGAATGGCTATGAGCCGAGGGTCTTTCGGAAACAGCCGCCCTACCTTGCAAGGTGGGGGTTAGGTCTGCGTACACTCTACCCTCCCCAGACCCCACATGGTGGGATTATACTAGGCTTGTTGTTGTTGTTATAGAATGGCTATCACGAATATTAGTTGGCAAACAGTATAAGAAAAATTTACAATAGTAATTGCAGCAGTTGCCAATATATAAGAGCACTTGAAATTTCGAAGGCCTTTATAGCGACTGTGTCATACTTTTAGGGGTCGTTTATTCGCCGGTTAAAGAGGAATGTGGTTACTTTTTGTTACAACGAGAAAAAAATGTCCGACCCTTTGCTTGATATGACCAACTTCACAGTTACAAATTTGTATGCAACGACATTCCACAAGTTGTAGCGTCTTCCAATTAGACAGTACAGTACAGCTTAATGTCCCACGGGTGAGTTCTAAATGACAGGAAAGCGAAAAGAAAATATTGACATACATATTCAAAATAGAAACTGCGTCTGCCGGGAGTCGAACCCGGGTCTATTGCTTGGAAGGCAATTATCCTAACCGTTGGACTACAAACGCTAGTTGTTGCTAGAGATGTTCTTGATTAATAAATCATAGTGTATTTCAAGGCTCTTTTTCATGGATTCTTGACTAATATCTTCTAACAAATTATTGCACTATCTTGTTACTAGCAACTTTCTTTTCCAGAGATTTAAGTAACATGTCATTATGAAATTATCCTGAACTAAATTATCTAAAACCAAATTCACTGTTTTTTAATAAACTGTGGTGTTCGGAGCAACTGGCGCATACATCGACTAATTTTACGGGCATCTGCTACCTCCCATCAGCACATATATTAGAGAATTCTATCCGACGAGATTTGGACAAATGAAATAAATCACCTAGTGTTTTTACCTCCTGAGAATTGTAATCGGGACCTTATGGTTCTAAACCCATTGATCATCAGGCCACGCCCTTGGGTGCCACTATTTTGTTTGTTTTCCAAAGTTTCATAATATGCTATTGACAAAATACAATCCCTCATCATATACAACTTGAGAATTGCAGAAGAGTAGGTATGCTATTCTCTTGTTCCTTTTCCTGGACTTACTATTTATTCTTTTCTATTTTCTCTTATATTGTTTTCTCTTCATAACCTTTTCCTTCCTAATTTTCTATTATAGCATTGGTGGTATTTGCCGTTCAAAATTGAACCGTAACCGATAATCCAATCGCAAAATAGGTATATTGGCTTATTGGTATTGGGTTATTTGATTAACGATTAGTGGATATATTAAATTTTTTAATTAATGGCTTAACAGTGCGAGGTACAGATTACTCATTTTCTTATTAGATAAACCGTTAACCCCTTAAGAATAGTTAAATTTACATTTATACCAGTTTCAATTGAATTATTTGTATGAGAGACTATAACTTTAATGTTGCTATGTATTTACTCTTTGAATGTTGGAAAAACTTCTCTTTGAGAAAAATTCAGGAGTTTTCTTTCTGATTGTTAGTATTGGGATCAAGGATTTAGTTGAGATTGTAACATGTGAGGTGTTCTTGCTTAATTTGAACGGAGTATTTAAAGTTTAATATGAGATTTGTAAACGAGGAGTTCCAACAAGATGGACAAAATTGAGCAATTTAGACTCTCAAGCAGTTTCAAACTATTGAGTCTCAAGAGCCTTGTTTTGGCTATATTTGCTTCACATTAGCAGATTCAACATGAGTCTTTTTGGTTTTGCCTTTTCTTAATTGACTTTGTTGATTACCAATAAGCTGGCCGATAACCAGTAACTCCAATCCGATCTGGTTAGCTTAGTGGATTAGTATATTTAAAAACTGATAATCGATAAGCCGAATCATTAAGCTCAAATATCCAACTGAATCTCCCTATCAGCACCCCTAAATTTTACTGGTTTCTCACAAAGGTTTTGTATAAGTTATTGAAAAAAGAACCTCAAAATTAAATTAAGGACGTTTTAAATATCTATCAAAATAATATATTTTGAGAAACATATGTATAGTAATTTCGAAAATATAGACTTTGAATTTAGAACTCTCATTTTAGGTTTCAACAAAATCTTTTTTATATTTTATAAATATTTGCCTTTAGCGAAATAAAACCAGTAACCCTTTGACACGTAGGAAATTTGGGCCCCACAAAATCACACAGAACCCCATTAGTATGTGTCACACGTTTTCCTAAGTCCCATTTGGCGCCAAATTGCACTCTCTTTCTCTACTCGCCGGCGAGTTTTTCTCCGGCAAAAGAAAACCCTAACGCCGTTTAATATATCGGTTTGCTCCTACCGTTCACTTCAATGACGGAACGGAGGGCTAAACGCCCTAAAATCACAAGGTACTACACAAGTGAATCACTTACCCTCCGTAAAAGTTCCACCCCTATCTGTTTTCTTCTGATCAATAACTTCGTTTCTTTTTTTTGAGGTATTTTTCTGAAAAAATATTCAGTCGTGTCCTATTTTTGGGAATAGTTAGGGTTTTATTCGTCCTTTTGATATATAATTATACTTGAATGTATGTAAAACCAATTCCAAAAGTGTTTTACTCATATAATGTAGGGAAATTTACCCTCTATGTCTATTTTTGAAAATATTTGCCCATATTTTGAGTTTGTTAGCTCATATTTGTATATAAACACCTTTTATACACTTTATACAAGGTATGTATAATGCTTCCCCCATGTATAATGTTGTATGTATATTGGGCTACGCGGTCTAATAATTTAGAAAGCTGTATATTTTTGAAAAATTTCCCATTTTCTACGGAAAATTCTTGTTTATCTTGTTAAACTGATGAAATTGATAGGCCATAGACTGAAGGAGGTTCTTTTGCTAAGTTTGAATAGGATCAAAAATCTTTGTGGCGTTTATTTTTATTGTCAGTGCAGTTCAATTGTAATACTGGTGTAATTGTTTGGGATGCTTATTTTGCATGTTTGTGTTATAACGTGTAGGGGCGAAGATGATTATATGCCAGGAAATATAACTGAGATTGAGCTTCATAACTTCATGACATTCAGCAAGTTGACATGCAAACCAGGCTCCCGATTAAATCTCGTAATTGGACCAAATGGCTCCGGAAAGAGTTCTCTAGTCTGTGCAATAGCACTCGGTCTTGGTGGTGAGCCTCAGGTGAGTGGAAGTTCGAGGAATCAAATAATTGTTTCATGTGAATTTCATGGGTGAACTTTTACTGAGATGAAAATTGTGTAAAACTGCAGCTTTTGGGGAGGGCTTCTAGTATTGGAGCATTTGTGAAGCGCGGGGAGGAGTCAGGGTACATCAAGATTTCCTTGAGAGGGGAAACCAAAGAGGACCAGTTAACTATCGTGCGGAAAATAGATACACGGAACAAGTCTGAGTGGATTTTTAATGGTAAAGAAGTTTATCATCTATAATGAGTGCTTCAATTCAAAAACTGTTTAACTTGCTATTCTTGTGAGGACGTGAATGATACAAGTCTTTCTTTTACTCTTTTTTACGACATAATATGTTGTAGATTAATTTACAAGTGGACGTCGTCTTGCATTATCTATACGAGTGAAATCGAAGACTTCTATTACTTGGAACTTTTTCATTTTGCCAAGATGAATTATCCATATTCCAGGCTCTGAAAATTCTTCATCTTTTGGGAGTAAAATTTCAAATTTAGGAGCTTGTGCAAGTTCACGTGCTATCCTTTTCAACTCTCATTATTTTATCCCAATTTCCTCTTTCCTTTGCGATCTTTCCTTAGATAGCTAAGATTCATACCAGAATTCTTCTCAGTTTAAATTACGTTAAATATGAATATTCTTCTGTAATTGGGTTCAAGTTGTTGCACCTTGTATAGAACACATGGTGAATCTTGTTTGTGATTTTGGCTTTTTTCCATTAAAATGTTATGCTTCATGTTTATAAAGTTGGAATTTGTCTTGCTTCTGGTAAGGGTGTGACTGGCTTCTAAGTAGTTCAAAGCTTTGGCAGTAGTTCAAGAAGGAGATCGGAAAGGTTGTTACTTTTGTGTTAGTGGTACTTTAGGAAGGAGATCAAAAGTTGTCACTTTGATGTTGCTTGTTTGCATTTGGTTATGTTGCTTTAATCAATTTTACAACGGCACATTTTGAATGAGCACAATAGTGAAACAGATTTAATTATTTATTTTCTATTTTTAACGCTATTTGGTGTAAGCTAGTCCTCAGGAGCCAGCTGTACAGTGGGACACAATCATTTTTCTTCCTATTAGCTATTATTTATACTTGAGGATGTTTGATGATTCTGCACCTTTCACTCCAATTAATCTGTTTTCTTCCCTGTTGAACAGTATTTGATTATTGTTTTAAGCATTTCCTGTTCCTTATCTGGAAGTTCCTATATGTTTGGTTGAAGTTCTTTGAATCATAAGTAGGTTCTCGCTTTACTTTCTGTAAAATCATGTCTCTCTTTAGGCGGATCAACTTTTTAGGGGTCAAGACAGGGACATTGTTAAATCAGTTGGAAAGAAAATGTAAATTAATGTGAGATACTTTTTGCAGTCATTACATGTTTTGTTTTTCTGTTTCAGGAAAAACTGTGCCAAAGAAGAATGTAACTGATATAATTCAAAGGTTCAATATCCAAGTCAACAACTTGACTCAAGTGAGTTCCACGTCTGCTTCTTTTGATCTTCAACATAGACGCCGAATATGCTATGTTGCTAAAATCCGTGGAACCTACATATCCACACCCTAATCCACCCCTTTCCCCCAAAAAATGAAAAAATAAAACACACTAGCAGGACATCTAAAATCTGAATTCTGAACACATTAACAAGACCATGTTTGCTCAATTCCCATTTTTGGGAGTTCTTCCCTTGCATGATGGGAATATTTGTGAAATTGGATTTATGAGCCTAACCTCATCATCTATAAATTCGGCTTTACACGAAAAAGAAAGTTAACAGAAACATTCACACTTGGTTTTGCTAGTTGCTTCTATTCTATTCTTGAAACAATTTGGGTTGGTTAGTTACCTTTTACTCAAAAAAAAAAAAAAACAATTTGGGTTGGCAGATCGTGGTTGTTCTGAACCAGAGTTTTTTTTTTTTTTTTTTTTAAATGGTAACATTTATCTTAACACCCACAGTTATGCTACACAGGAATGTAGTACACCGAGGACATGACCTTAGATAGGAGGTTGTGGAGGATGCGGATTAGGGTAGAAGGTTAGTAGGTAGTAGAGCGTGTCTCGTGTGTCCTTCCATACTAGTAGGCGTAGTATCACCTTTATAGTTTCTTGTCCTTCGATTTCTTGTTACTATGTGCTATCTCTGGTACTTTGATTATCATATTAGTTTGCTGCATTTATTGTTACTTTTCTTCATAGTGCTTAATTCTACTATTTTTCCATGGCTTCTTTATTTTCTTCAATTCTTGTCTAACATTTTTTTGTCTTGCTTTCTCTTGAGCCGAGAGTATTTCGGAAACAGCCTCCCTACCTTCCAAGGTAGGGGTAAGGTCTGCTTACTCTCTAACCTCCCCATACCCCACTTGTAGGATTACACTGGGTATGTTGTTGTTGTTGTTGTATACTACACAGGAATGTGTAGTCCCCTTCAAAAAGTGTACACTTAAGGGATCATATATCCTCAGCTTGTTAACAAACTGTCTATAACAACAAAAATACCTTCAGTTTGTGTTAGTAACTCCTGTTTACACTAAAAATAAAAAGGCCTAAGCAATTCATCTTGAGCTTCTGAATATTGCAGCTCTTGTTCTCAAAACATCTCTAATTCCTTTCTGCCCATAAAGAGCACCAATACATGCTGGGACAATCTTCCATCTCTCCTCCTCCCGTGACTATCATTCTGCCAACACAAGGTGTCCTCTTCATCTGTGATACCAATGAACCAGAGTTAGCACTGGAGGTTTTATGCAGCTCATAATTCTTATGTGAATTACATACTTTGGCAAATGTTGTCCTGGTGCACTGTTTTTGCTCTTAGGACTTTGGGGAATCTCAAGGTTTAGGTCTAGGAAGCACCTATCCAACCACACCATGGACTTTGCTCTTGGGCCTTAAGTGGATGTCATACTGAGTACTTGAAGTTCTTCCAATTTGCTCTACACAAAGTCTTCTATTTTGTAATCTAATTTGGTTACCATTTTGTGCCGTGAGCAGAAGTATGATGGAGGACCATTGATATATTCGTAAAATTCCTCATTATCCTTTCATTTTTACCCTTTTCACCTACTGGTATATGTTGACATTGTTGTAGAAGATTTTCTTTTTTATCTGTTTGTCTCCTTTTATTGTTTATCCTAGCTCTTTAGACAATTTTTTTTATTTTGATGACATGGGAACCTGCAGCCGCTACCCTTCGGGTGCGCCCTGGGTAAACCCAGCTTCTGTGCAATAACTCACAAACCACACAGGAGAGGTAACCCGCACTGGACTGCTCGACCCAGAAGGCAAATCCCCTGTTGTCGTAGGCAGGGGGTTTCAAACCTGAGACCTCCATTGTGAAAGCCCCATGCTCAACCAACTGAGCCACCCTTGCGGGCAGCTCTTTAGACCATTTTTATAACATCTTTTTAACTGTCTTAAGTAGCCCCTCCATTTCATTTTATGTGGCATTGTTTCGTTTGGCACTAAGTTTAAGAAAAAAGAACTAAGTTTAAGAAAAAAGAAAGACTTTTGAAATATGTGGTTTAGACATGCCATGATATTTATGTGGCCATGAAAGTACATCATCAAGGGTAAATGGAAGTTTAAAGTTAAATTTTTTCAAATATAGAAATGCACCATTCATTTTAGAAAAAACTAAAGGAGAGAGCGTCACGTAAAACGGAACTGATGGATACTCTTCTTTTCCAACTAATAATATATATAGATATATATATTTTGAAACTGGTAGCGTATCTATATTCCATAATGAACAAAACAATACATAGGTTGTACTGAAACCATATTTACAAGAGTATTCCAAAATCTACTGTCACTATATTGAATCTAAAACATCAATGATAGAGACAATGTCATTTGAGTATATCTGATTACACCCAAAACAGAAGATCAAAATACAATTCGATTTGACCTTCTGCATACTATTCTCTACATTCTCTTTTTTTTTTTGGATCATTCATTTTTATTAAAGGAAACAGTAGCAAGGTGATACTGTTAAAAGTACACAGGAAGACACTGGACTTCGTTACATTAAATAGCTAAGCTGTCTAGCAAGTCCGGCAAATTATGCAAATCCAACACTATTCTCTACATTCTCAAAACATTTTGAATTCCTCTCTTTCCAAATTGTCCACCAGATGCAAGCAGGGACAATCCTCCATCTACCTCTGTTCTTAGCCTGCAACCCTGCTTCCTCCCAACTCCGAAGTGCTTCTGTAATCTTTCCAGGCATAGTCCATGATATGCCTTTAAGATTTAAGAATAATCTCCGAAGTTGTCCTGTAACCTTGCAGTGTAGGAATAGATGGTTAACTGTTCCTGCTTTTTCACCACACAAGAAACATCTGGAACATAGAGGTGTCCCTCTCCTCATCAAATTGTCTTGTGTCAGGACTGCTTCCTTAGCCAAAAGCCACACCAAGCATGCAACTTTGTTTGGGATTTTGGTTTTCCAAATGTTTTTCCTAGGCCAGTTATTTAGCTGTTGATTGGGGTGGTTCATCCTGCTGTAAGTAAATCCACCTTGGAAGAGCCCTTATTATTATCTTGCCACCATAAAACATGTTGCCCTGTCTGTAGTCCACTGAACTGCTCAATTGTGCCGAAAAAATTAGCCACTCTTTGGATTTCCCAATCATTAAGTTACCTTCTGAAAGTAAAGCTCCATCCTTGAGGTGTCCACAATTCTGCTATAGTCCTTTGTTGATGTAAGACTAGACTCTGTATGTCTGGAAAAAGCAATTCCAGATTCCCTGCCTCATGCCAATCATCCTTCCAAAAGTCAATCTTTTCACCATTAAACATTTTGATCTTGGTATGCTGCTTGAATTCATTCCACAGGACTCTGATGGATCTCCATAGGCTAACTTCATAAGGTGTAGTAACCTCCTTGATCATCCAATTATCTTCCTCCTCATATTTAGCTCTTATGACCTTTCCCCACAAAAGTTGATTTTCATTAGTATACTTCCACAAATTCATTCTGAGTGCCTTGCTCTGTATATTCAGATTCTTAATACCCAATCCCCCATATCTCTTTCCTGCCAGTAGAGATTTCCACTTGACCAAGTGGTATCCTTTAATATATAATTTCCTTGAAAAGTTAGACCTTAAATTAAATAAAGAGTTTACTTCCCTCTTGCGAGTTTCTTTTCCTTTTCTGTATAATCTAGTTGCTGATTTATGCTTATTCAATGGGGAGGACCTCAGTTTCTACCTCAGGACAGGGTTTGTGAGTTTGCAAAATTGACGCCTGTTCAACTCCTTGAAGAAACTGAAAAGGCTGTGGGTGATCCTCGGTTACCAGTCCAGCATGTAGATCTTATTAGCAAAAGTGAGGAGCTGAAGAAGTCTGAACGAGTTAGTTCCTTCTACCAATTTGTGGAAGCTTTCGTAAATTTAATGCAAAGTGTTTATTAGTGAACAAGGAAGACGTCTTACCTTATCTGTTGACATTTCAAACTGAATGTAAATAGTTCATTATATATTTTAGACTGTGAAGAGCGGCAGAGAGACATTGGATCAGCTGAAGGAAGTCAATTCTCAACTTGAAAGAGATGTGGAGCGTCTCCGCCAGAGAGAGCACCTCCTAGCACAGGTGAGTGTGGAGCTTCTTTGTAAACTTTGTTGAGAGCTTTAATTGACTATTAATATGGCCTATAGGATATCCTACTGATCTCTCCCCAAACAAGTAAAACAAAAATAAAATTGACTGTCAATATGTTTATAGGCTGAATCCATGAGAAAGAAATTGCCATGGCTGAAGTACGATGCTAAGAAGGCTGAGTTTCTGGAAGCCAAAAGGCAAGAGCAAGATGCCAAAAAGAAGCTGGATGAAGCTGCTGAGAATTTGAATGAACTCATGGAACCTATAGAGTATGCTAGCTTGTCATGTAATTTGTAGATTGAGTTAGATATTTTGTCTCTTTGTTTCAATATCCGGGTCATATTTCTATTGCGTGAAATTTGCTATTGCCTGTCATTAGAAAATTTCAGATTTTAGTGGACTTCACTTTTTCAATAAATTTCAAATGGATACTATCAGAAAGTAACTTTCAAGTTGAGTCTTCGTCTTTCTTTCCTTTAAATAGCCTGTTTTTCCTTTCCGTCTGTTCTTTCTTTAAATTTAACAGTTACATCTCAGGGAAAAGAAGCAAGAGAAAGCAGAACGAGATGCTAAATGCAAAAAAGTAAATGGCCTGTTGGGTGACAATAGCAACAAGCGTATGAAACTTCTGGATCAGGATAGCCGTTTGGTATTCTATGAGAGCGTTAATAAGATGATCATTTTGATTATTTCGTTTTCCTCTACACTATTTAACCTTTGTTTTTTTCTATGATGTAAGGATGTTCAAGTGGATGGAAAATATAAAGAAATGGAAGACTTGAGGAAGCAAGAAGAATCTCGTCAACGTAGAATTTCAAAAGCTCAAGAAGATCTTAGAGCTGCCGAACTGGAACTGGCAAATCTTCCTCCTTATGAACGTCCCAGAGATAAAATTGTAGGCTTCTTGTTTTGCTTTACTGTAGCTTCCTGTACCATACTTGTTTTAAATAAAACCAGGATATGAGGGAGGATGCCTAGATTGACCATTGATTATTGAATTTCAAGGAAATCTTACTTTAGCTATTCTTTAGTAGCTTTTTTTATGTAGATACCCCGAACTGATCTCTGCCTACTGCAAATTTTTGTTGCTTAACTGGTTGAAATCTACAGGATAGTTTGGGTTCTAAAATTTTGGAGCTGCAAGATGGTGCACGGGAACTAAGGTCTCAGAAATCAGAAATAGAAAGAACCCTTGAGCGGAATAGGACAACATTCAGACAGTGCTCTGACAAGTAATTATCAGGATTATGTTGCTGTTTTTTTTTGCATTAGAAAATTACTGAAGGTCCTAGCATGTTCTTTCATTCATCTGCAGATTGAAGGAGATGGAGAACACAAACAACAAAAAATTACGTGCTTTACAGATTTCTGGTGCTGAAAAGATATTTGAAGCTTACAATTGGGTTCAGGAGCATCAACATCAATTTAATAAATCTGTATATGGTCCAGTTCTTCTTGAGGTATACAATAATTCTTATGCTACTACTACGTATGGATCTGAAAGGTTATTAACTACTTTGGTGAATTGAAAACTCAGGTCAATGTTTCCAATCGGATTCATGCAGATTACCTAGAGGGTCATGTGCCAGGTTACTTATGGAAGGTGATTAACAAGAAAATTTCTTTCATCTCTGCCCCTAGTTCTAGTATATGTGGCCAAATCAGATATATCTCTCTTGCATTGTTTTCCACATGTTTTGATACCTTCTTGCAGTTAATTTATATCTGAACATGGTGCACACAGAAATATTCTTATAAGCACGTCTTTAAAGTTTAAACTTGAGCATTCAGTTTGAAGTACTCCTTTTTTGATTTGTTCTTTTGTGCTTTGATATGAGATTTGTGGTTGCAGAAAGCATTGATTGGAGTTGTATTTTGACCAAATTCTTATCATAACTGTTAAGTGATATTCCCCAGTTGTTTACTATCTTAAGTTGTGACTTCGCATAAATGCTTTTGTCGTTTGCATGGGTATATTGCATGCTTATAGAAATGAAATTTATGTAGAATATACAAGAAGAGACATCAAAGCATTTTAGAATCAAGACTATTAATCTGATTTGGTGTTGTAGAAAATTTGTTTCTCATTTCATCAGTTATCTTATTTATTAACATACACAGGCCTTTATAACACAAGATGCCGCAGACCGTGACCTCTTAGTTAGAAATATGCGATCATTTGATGTTGCTATTATCAATTTAGCAGATGAAAGTCGGAGCCGTGTTCCCTTGCAAGTTACTGAGGAGGCATGTATAAGCTTCTCTGAGAGTTCGTATTTTGATTTTTGACGCTGATCTGTATGTTAACTTGGTTTTCTTGCAACTATCTTCCTCAGATGCGTATTCTAGGTATTGATTCCAGACTTGACCAAGTATTTGATGCTCCTGATGCAGTCAAAGAAGTTCTAATAAGTCAATTTGGGCTGGAAAATTCTGTAGGCTTACCTTTCCTAAACCTCATGATATTTTTCTTCTGGAACTTCTTCTAGTAGATTAACATTAATGGAATCCAATGTTTTTGTGCAGTACATAGGCTCACGTGAAACTGACAAGAGAGCAGATGAGGTGTTGCAATTGGGCATCTTTGATTTATGGACCCCTGAAAATCATTACAGATGGACCAAATCCAGATATGGTGGTCATATTTCTGGCAGTGTTGAATCAGTGAACCGCTCTCGCTTTTTGCTATGCAGTATATCCCTAGCCCTTTGTTTTTAATATATTGATGCCTTCTCCGAAAACTTCTTGGTTTACTCCAAGTATTTTTCTTCAGATGTGGATGCAGGGGAAGTTGAGAGGCTCAAATCCCGGAAACTTGAGTTGGATAAATCCATCTCTACATTAGAAGATAATCTCAGGGCAGTTAAGAGTGAGTTGAGGAACATAGAGGATGAAGGTGCCAAACTTGAAAGGCAACGTGTAGGTGATATTTACATGCACACATATTTATCTATATATATATATATAGAGAGAGAGAGAGAGAGAGAGAATGACTATGTATGTATTTTTTTTTTTTGGTTTTGTTTTACATGGAAGGATGTGGAAATTCACACTTTGGTATCTTTATAGTATCCTTTTTCCTTTTTTTTTTTTTTTTTTGTGTGTGTGTGTGTTGGGGGGGGGGGGTATATACGGCTGGAGAAAAATGTTCATGTACTTCTTGAGTTATAGCTTCTCTGCTTGGTTCATGTAGTATGGAGCTTAGTGCAATTAACCTTCCCTCCTGCGAATAAGGAAAATTTGGTCATTGTACATGTTGGGCCAACAAAATCGAGAAGAAATTTTGGAGGCTGACTGTCATGGAACTCCTAACCCTTGGTTTCCCCTTCGGAGTCTCCACAACAGCCTCCCTTAGGGCCTGCAACCCCACTCCCTTTGACAAAGACCTATGACCCTTTCCTAACCCCTTGTGGCCTCGCCATCAACCTGTGTAACTCACTATAGCTAGTCGCTGGCCCCCATAAACCATTGGGTGGCAGGAATAAATTGCAAGGTTGGTTTGGATTGAATGGAGTTAGGGTACTTTTGACTGTAAGCAGGGGCTGGAGTGTGCGGGAGTTTGTGTAGATGCTTGGGTTAAAGGCTAGCAGAGGGTGATAACAAAAGGGTTTTTAGAATCCCATTTGATTTTACTGTCTCCATTAGTATATGGTTGAAGTTGCTTCTTTAAGTTAAGTTGAAGGTTTAATGTGCCAATGCTGTATGAAGGTAGTAGCACCTGTAACAGCTCGAATAGTTGGCAGGAAAAGATCCTAAAACTCTATTATTAAAGTATTTGTGCTGGAAAACATATATAGCTGTGGAGAACTGTGTGTTTACCGTGGAGGGCAGGGATGGAGGAGTCTGTAAAACGATATTAGCTGTGGAACTGTGTTTTATGTCGAATATTTTTTGCTTGCTTATAAGAATCCTCTTGGTAGTGCATTTCACTCTTCCTCCATTGTCTGAATTAATCAATCTGAAAAGCTTCTGCTTTAAGGACTCTTTCCCTAAGTTTTCTCGTCAATGTAATATCAATGGCTTTGTGCATACTCTAATTGTTGATAACAATCAAATTTTTTCTTTTCTTTTGACCTAAAATTAAATGTTCTCTTACTTCAAGCGTAATTAGCAAATTTTTGTTGATCTCTTTTAGGAAGAGATTATAAATGAGTCACTACTTGAGAACAAAAGAAGGCGTGAGATGGAAAACCGTGTCAGTGAGTATCTCTTCTGATCTTTTACTTGAAGTATGTCTAAAACAATGTATAGGTACAGTAGTAATTATTTAGTGTTCATTCAACATAATTTTCTCCAACTTTAGAACAGCGCGTGATGAACTTGAAATCTTTGGAAAGAGAGGATGATCTGGATAGTGTATCTGCAAAGCTTATTGACCAGATTAAAGCTATGAAGATTCAGAGATTCCAACTTGCAATGGATATTAAGGTCAATTGCTCTTTTTAGTGTTTCTGTTTGCTGATGCCTCTAAAAAGCTATGATTAGTTCCTAAGTGAGTAAGTTTGGTATCTCAGATGTATGTACCTGATTTTCTCTTTTCTGTTCTGCCAGAATTTACTCATTGATGCTGTGGCTTACCGAAGAAGTTATGCTGAACATAACATGGCATCCCTTGAACTTGTGCTGAAGGTACTTGTTTAGGGTGCTATTTTGTGTAAATCAAAGTAAAGATGAACTAAGGGCCTGTTTGGAAAGCCACCCATGTAATTGGAATCGAGTGTGATTGGGTGTAAATTACACAGTTTGACATGTTTGTTAGGCCAAGTAATTACATGGTCAACATGTAACTGGGAGGGGGTATACACTCTCCAATTCTTGTGGGGGGGGGGGGGGGGGTTGAGAATTGGGTGTAATTACAGGGTTACTTTTTAATTTCTTATCTTTTTCTTTTTCTTTTAATTTCTTTTTTATTTTTATATTTTAAATTATTTTTATTTTTAAAATACTTTTTGATATTATTTATCCTTCATTTCTTTCTAATTTCCCAACCTTTACATCCTGTGATTCCATGTAATTGCTCGTACTTTTAAAAAAAAAAATTTAATTCTTATTTTCTTCATTTAACGTAATTACGTTATTATTCTAATTTTTGAAATTACACTTCCTAATATTGCAAAGAATGAGTTATTAACAAACTTGACATATAACGAGTGATGTTATTAAAAGTAGAATTCCGTTGTTAAATGAGGTTTTAGACTTACATATGTTTTCACTTTCTTTTGAATTATATTTTCTTAAGTTATGTTGGGATTTATTTTATGTTATGTTGGAACTTATTTTATGTTATGATGGAGTTTGACATAAAAGTATCATGTTGAACTTTTTTTTTTGGATGTTGAATTTAGATTATCTTTTGATTTCAATTTATTTGCTTTTGTACTATTCACTTGTTGTTTTACATTGCATGTTGTTCATTTTCCAGTTACAATTGATAGATTATTTTTTTGTCAAACATTTGAATAATGTTATGACATTATATGTATAAATATTAATTTTTTGTCAAACTCAAACATCCAGCCCATGATGTTCTTACAAAATGTGTGCTTTTAATTTTTATGATTAATTAAATTAAAACATTATTAATTTGTAAATATATACAATTACTTTTACAATATTATTTACAAATATGTGATTATCAATTAATATATTTTCAAGAAACAGATGCATCTTAAATATCTAATTTAATATATCATTTATCAAGGCTAATATATTATTAATTTTTGTTTTTAAACTAATCTAATTGTGTAATTACACAGGTGCAACCAAACAATATGCTTGTAATTACGTTATGACAAACAAATAGGTCCTCGTAATTACTATACTGTGTAATTACTACCCTAGTAATTACACCAATTCCAATTACCAGGTGGCTTTCCGAACAGACCCTAAGAAAATTGAAAGTAAAATAAACAATAAAATAAATTGAATTAAAATAGCTACAATAGTCGAGCATTGCCGGAAAATAAGTGAGCTGTGTCGGGCTAAGTTGGTGTGAGTGGAAGGACTATTACCTGTTTGGAAAATCACTCTAATTGGATTTGAGTGTAATTGGATGTAATTGCACATTTTGACATGTTTGTCTGGCCAAGTAATTATTTGGTCACCATGGAATTGGGTGTAGTTGAAGGGGCACGATTACGCTCTCTAGTTCTCAAGGGGGAGGTGAGAATTGCAGGTAATAACATGGTGTAATTACAGGGTAACTTCTCAGATTCTTTATTTGTTTTTTCAATTATATTTCATTTCACTCTGATATTTGATTTGCAACTTCTTACATCTTGCTTTTTACCTTTTTTTTTAATTATTTTTTTATTATTGTTGTTGAAATGAATATCTATCTAATGAATATTGGTTATAAAAATTATATCAATTATTTTTCGCTTTATTTATCATAAGTTGTCTGTCAATGCAAATCAAATGTCATCTTTTTGGTCCGCAGTGTTGCATCTGGTCTCTTTTTCCCAATATAAACTGATTGATAGCAGGAATTTGGGCTTTTTAGCATTATTAGCAGTTGAAATTAGTCTAACAAGCCAAAATTGACTTCGTTGGATATAAAGCCTCTTCTTCTTTTCCTTCGTAATAAATAGATTGATACGTCGAATATGGACTTTGTAGTTGAAAGTAGTCTAACAAGCTAAGAGCATACACCTTTTCGCATTATTGGCAGTTGAAAAGCAGTCTAACAAGCTAAGACTGACTTCACTAGAACTAAAATATGATTCTGACTGTGAATTGTGCTGGGCTTCACTAGAACTAAAATATGATTCTGACTGTGAATCGTGCTGCCTTATCATGTTTTCAGATTAAAGAGATGGAAGCTAATGTGAAGCACCAAGAAAAATTTGCAATGCAAGCATCTCTGCATTATGAGTACTGTGAGTTCTTCAGTAGTTAAACGTTTTCGTTGTTGATTATTTTACATCTTGTATATTGATATAGCAACTTTGAAAGACTACCTCGTTGTTGTTGATATAACTAAACGTTTTCGTTGTTGATTATTTTACATCTTGCATATTGATATAGCAACTTTGAAAGACTACCTCGTTGTTATTGATATAACTAAACGTTTTCGTTGTTGATTATTTTACATCTCGCATATTGATATAGCAACTTTGAAAGACTACCTCGCCTCAGCTGACGACAAAACATAAGAAATTAGAGGGGTCCCATACATAATAATTCCTCAACTCCGCTTGTAAACGACAATATATTTATCGAAAATAACTAAACTTTAATCTCAACTAGTTAATATTGCCTCTATGGTTCGTTTGCTTCCGCAGTGGTTGTTCTTGTAAGTTTGCATCGATTTCAAGAGATTTTCGGTCTTTTTGATTTTGTTTGATCAGCAGAATCAATCATACTTTCATTGTCGTGGACCGGCTTTCATAAAGCATATTTGGGCAGCAACTACTATTAGGATCAATTTTGAGACTGATATTTCCTATGTCATTTTTTCATCTGTCATTTCTCTTGACGCGATATAAAAACGACTTCTGAAGTTACTTAAGTCCTTTTTTAGCACTTTCACCATACATAGTGAAGAACCAATGGCCAGCTCATATGTAGGTCTGCGTAGGCCATGGCCAAATATGTGCTTTTATCTTGATAATATCATATTTAATATTGTTCAATTTTGTACAACCGCATATCTGTCCTAAAATTTGTATTTCTATGACATTGTTGTGTATATGTGGGGCTTTAGGGAACCTATGTTGCTCCTATATAATCAACAACTACACCTCGGACCTCGGTCCCAAACAAGTTGGGTCAGCTTATTTTAATTCTATGTGTTACATCCAGTGTTGTCAAAAGCGAAAAGTGCAAAAAAGCGCTGAAGCCCTGTTGGAGCTTTAAGCGCAAAGCGCACTTAAAGCGCGGGCTTCACTGAAAAAAAGCGCACTACGAAGATTTTAAAAAATATATATATGTAATATTTAGGGAACATAATAGACATAAATGATAAATATATATCGCTTATAATTAAGTCTAAGTTCATCAAATCATCAACCTAAGTCTTAATATGGAAAGATAAACCCAATCTTGATTCTACATTTCTTCTTCTAATCACTAAAATAATATTCCTCCATATAATCTTCCTCAATTGCTTATAATTAAGTCTAAGTTCATCAAATCATCAACTTAAGTCTTAATATGGAAAGATAAACCCAATCTTGATTCTAATTCTAATCACTAAAATAATATTCCTCCATATAATCTTCCTCAATAGGGTGATCCTCATTGGTATCACCAGAACTATAGCCTCCAATCTCTTCTTCCCCCGACTCATTAGAAATAATCTCATCTTCTATGTCAAGAGACTCAACATGTGGAGCTCGGGAGCTTGAGGCATTAGCTGTCGTAACTCCTAACTGTCTCTTTTGTCGCCCTGTGTATGTCAAGACGTCCTCACTACCCGACGCTCTTGCAACATCATCCCAAGTCAAGCTATCATTACCAAATACCAACTCATCTTCTGCTTCCACATTAACGCCCATCCTCCCAACCAACCACTCATTACTATGGTCAATGTTATCCAAAGAGATTGGATCAATAACACTCCGCAAGTCATAACGGGCTTTTAAAGCTCGATTGTACTTGACATACACCAGATCATTCAATCTTTGGTGCTCCAGTCTGTTCCTGTTTTTGGTATGGATCTGTTGCATGAATTATTTTATTGTTAGTAATTTAGTCTAATTGATTACCTATGCAAAGAAAATGAATAAATAAGAAGTATACCACTACGAGTACTTACATGCTCAAATACGCTCGCATCCAGCAGCACTAGCCGTTAAACCCAAAATTCTAATAGCTAATTTTTGGAGATGAGGAGCCGAATTACCATATAAATTCCACCATTCAACTGTAAAAAGTGTTATGTTTACAATCATTATTTCTAAGTTAATGTAAGTATGTAACTATGGAAGTATTAAGTAAAATTTTAAACATAAACTAATAATTAGCAATTTAAAGGTTAATATTTTCACTTACCAGGAGATCTTGTTGTTCTAGATCTTTTTGCAATCGGAAGGCCAAATTGTTGTTCAGCTTTAGTGTACAGTGGTATCTCCAACATAATCTTGTCTTGAACTTCAGTGCTTGGAACCAATTTTTCAATACAAGCATACAACCCATTTGTTACTTCTGTACAATTTTCAATTGCTGGATTTTGATAGAACTCTGGATTTAGATAATGTCCAGCTGCATGTAATGGATGATTCAATTGGCATTGCCATCTTTCATCAATAATCTTAAAGATATCTTTGTACTTTGCAATATTCCCTTCAAATGCCTTTGCAATAGCCTCCTTAGCTCTATCCATGGCTTCATAAATGTATCCCATTGCGGGTTTTTTCTCATTATCAGCTAATCGCAACACTTTAACAAGAGGCCCCATGATTTTCAAAATATACACAACCTGGTTCCAGAATGTTGTCATCAAGACAGTATGAGCTACAGATTTTCCCTTTGGTAACTTAGACCATCTACTAATCATCCATTTGTCAGATGTAAACATTGCTCGCAAATTAGTTTTTTGACAATGCAACCGTTGCAAAGTCAGAAAACTTGTTGCAAATCGAGTAATCCCACATTTCACCAACTCTTTATTTTTTGTGAAATCTCTCATCATATTTAAGACTCCTGAGTGCCCATAAATGAAACCGACAAGGGCGATTGCTCTTTGAAGGGTCTTCTTAATGCTTGGAATCTCCCCGATGTCTTCTAACATAAGATTTATACAATGAGCTGCACACGGAGTCCAATATATGTGTCTTCTTTTTCTCTGTAAGAGTTGACCTGTAGAAATAAAATTAAGTAGACATGTTAACAATTAGAAATCAGAACTTTGATCGATATTAGAAAGTAAAACATAAAACTTAAACATTTAAAACAATAAAGTCTTACCAGCCAACACAAAGTTGCTGCCATTATCACTTATAACCTGAACCACATTCTGCTCTCCAACGCGCTGCACGTATCTATCAAGTAATTCACATAACTTCTCTCCAGTCTTAACAAATGAGGAAGCATCTATCGACTCCATGAACATTGTTCCATATGGAGAATTCACCAAAAATTTTATCAAAGTTCTTTGTTTTCTATCTGACCATCCATCCGCCATAATGGAACATCCATACTTCAGCCATTCTTGTCTATGTTTGTTTATAATCTCATTGGTCAACTCAACCTCCTTCCTAAGTAACGGAACCCTTAATTCGTGGTAACTTGGAGGCTTCAAGTTTGGACCATACCTTCCTACAGCCTCAATTGCTTCCTTAAAACTTTTGAGCGAGCAACATTGAATGGGATCCCATTATCGTAAAAGAAGCGAGCAACTTTTTGAATTGTCATTGCCCTTGCTTCTTTATCACATGAATCTTTGATATTTGCTTGCCTAAGTGTTCCTCGCCTTTGTAGAAACACATCCATGGGTCCCTTTCCTTTGGCCAATTTCTTACTAGTGCTACTAGGAAAGCTTCCTCCACCTCTTTCCTTATGAATGATCTCTTGGACTTCATCTTCTCCACCGACATCGTCTTGATAATCAAACTCATCAAATCCAGAAAATTCATTAGTATAGACTTCCTTTCTTAATTTTTTCTCCTCCATGTAATTTCTCGATTCATCTCTAACCTCATGTGGGCAATTTAAACACTTTGCTGCATTCCTAAAGTTCCCAATCAAATGTTGTTTTGCCCTATTAATTCCACCCCTGGTTGTTTTTCCACAAAAATTGCACGTGACTCTTGTAGTGTCATTAGGATTCTGCAAATGATTATATTTCCAGCCAGGATCCCTTCGATTGCCTTTAGACAAGTCCTCTGCCATTCTAACTCTGGAAAAAAAAAATATAAGGCATCTTGCAATTAATTATAATTTTTAAATAATATACATAACAAGAAAATAAAGCTGGACAGTCCTTTGTCATTTTTAACTGTGAAATAAAATTTACAAGTCACATGTAATGCACTTTGCATGCAATTATAACTTTTAAATAATAATATACAACAAAAATGTAAGGTAGACAGATCCTCTTAACATTTGAATTCTGAAATAAAGTAAAAAATAATATATGACATTTTGCATGTAATTATAATTGTTAAATAAATATATGCAACAAGAAGAGAAAGTGAACACCATTGGGGTCCACCATTATGACATGACTTCTAAGAAAGCTGTATCTTTATCCTCTAGGTGGTGTTACATAAATAGCATGAATCACCAAACAAGGACAAGTGTCCCATTTAATTCTACAAATTTTCTACAAAGACAATGATTAAATAAAGAAATTAAGCACCAAACCCATTTCTTTCAACTATACCAGTGATCCACCTTAATCGAAAAAGAAAATAGCAAAAGACCAAATAGAAAAAAAGTCAACTCAGTAAAATACACATATTTTAATGGAGGTTTTTTTTTTCTATATATATCTCTCTTATATATATTAATAATAAGAATGAATAATAAAAGAATGAGTAGAATAGAGAGAGTCAGTGTCATACGTAAAGAAGAAGAGACAAAGAAGCAGAGAAGAGTAGAACCTGTGATGAAGGCTTGCCTTTTTAGTTGTCCAAAAGCTGATCTTGTCTTCTGTTGAGCTTCAAACTTCTCTGCCTTCTTATAATATTCCATCTCTTTCTATTTTTTTTGGGAACTCTAATTTACTCCCTTAGGGAACTGTGATAGACACCTACTGTAATTAAAAAATAAAAATAAAAATTTAAAGGCTCTCTGACCATACGCGCCTCGTTTCAAGTCAGGTGGAGTGCCAAAGTTGTGTTGCGCCTCGCTTTTGCGCTTAGGCGCGCTTTAAGTGACATCATCATCTATGGGGTTGCAGCAGGGTTCAGCTCTTTGCCCATTTTTATTTGCCTTAGTGATGGATTGTTTGACGTGGCAAATTCAAGTTGAGGTGCCATGGTGTATGTTATTTGCTGATGACATAGTCTTGATTGACGAGACACCCAACGGAGTGAACGCTAAGCTGGAGGTTTGGAGACAGACTCTGGAGTCTAAAGGGTTCAAGTTGAGTAGGACCAAGACAGAGTACATGGAATGCAAGTTCAGTGACGTGGCACATGAGCCTGGCGTGGAAGAGAGGCTTGGTACCCAGGCCATCCAAAAGAAAGGAAGTTTCAACTATCTTGGGTCTACTATACAAGAAAATGGGGATATTGACGATGATGTCTCCCATCGTATTGGTGCAGGGTGGATGAAATGGAGGCTCGCTTAGTGCTGTGTGATAAGAAGGTGCCACCAAAACTTAAAGGCAGGTTCTACAAAGTGGTTGTGAGACCGACTTTGTTGTACGGGGCAAGAGTGTTGGGCAGTCAAGAGCTCTCACGTCCAAAAGATGAAAGTTGCGGAAATGAGAATGTTGCGATGGATGTATGGGCACACCAGGCGAGATAGGATTAGGAATGAAGATATTCGGGATAAGGTGGGAGTGGCATCAGTGGAGGACAAGATGCGGGAAGCGAGGCTGAGATGGTTTGGGCATGTGAGGAGGAGAGACACAGATGCCCCAGTGCGGAGGTGTGAGAGGTTAGCTATGGATTGTTTCAGAAGAGGTAGGGGTAGGCCGAAGAAGTATTTTAGAGAGGTGCTTAGACAGGACATGACGCATTTTCAGTTTATCGAGGACATGACCTTAGATAGGAGGTTATGGAGGACTCAGATTAGGGTAGAAGGCTAGTAGGTAGTCTCAGTTTTGTTCTATAGTCTATTGTCATTTGATTCTTGCTACTATATGTTGTTCCTTGTACTTTAATTATCTTATTTATCTGTGGTAGCTAATGCTTCCTTTTTTCAAACTGCTCTGTTATGACTTATTCGCTTTCTTTAGTATCGTTTTCATTTTGCTTTGAACTGCTGGTGCTTAACTGACCTTTTCTCGTCGTGTTTTCTCTTGAGCCGAGGGTCTTTCGGAAATAGCCTCCCTATCTTCTGAGATAGGGGTAAGGTCTGCATACACTTACCCTCCCTAGACCCCACATTGTGGGATTTCACTGGGTATGTTGTTGTTGTTGTGTTACATCATCATCTATTCATATCATTTTCTCGAGTAACTAAATTCAGGTACTTAAATACACATTTGGTCACCATAATCCTGTCTAATATCACTTCACCTTCGTTCTTCATATGGGGTTAAACTAGCAGTTTATATGTTTTGAATTACTTCTGGTTTATCCTAGAACCCTTAGAGGCCGTATGTTTAGAATGATAGATGAAATGATCATAGTAAAGAATTTGATATAACTTTATTCAATGTTTGGTTAAATCATGTATAACTAATCCTTGTATAATTTAATACACCAATTGGCGTATTTTATACCACTAAGAACATGGAATAACTTATCCATGTATAACTTATACATGGATGAAGCACCAAAAGGACAAAACTACGCTTGTTTTTTCCAAGAAGTCAATAAAAGTCAAGCATCCAAGGATATAATTGTAAATTCATTGTTTTCAGTTTCAAAAATAAATAAATATTTTACATGATATCTTATATATCCAATTTTAGTGCATTGAACCAAACACCTCACTGGAAATAATCTGTGAATTACTAATCCCTACATTAATAATCTCTGCATTATAATCCTTGTATAAATTGTCTTCGAACCAAACGATCCCTTAGAGCACGTTTGCTTGATGGTATACGATGAAATAATCATGGTATAAAAAATGGTATGCTTCATTTAATGTGTGGTTTGTATTAAGTCTTTTATCACGAATCCTTGTATAATTAAATACACTAGCTATTGTATTATTTTATACCACCACCAATGTGGTATAACAATACATGGATTAAACCATCCAAATGACTGAATTGTCTTTCTTTTAAAGCTTTTCTTTGTACCCTTGTGTATTTCCAAGGTTATCATTGGAAACAAGAGTTTATCCAATTTAAAACCAAACATATGTTTGGATTATACGTTGGATATCCCATTTTTAATACAATGAACCAAAAACTCGATAAATAATAATTCATGCATTACTGTTTCCTGCATTATTAATCATTGTATTGCACTCCCGAACGGGTTTTTAAACCACATGACTCCTTAATATTTGGAGTACAGTCCCTACTTCTAGCTTTTAATTGACTCCCTTGCTAGTTTGGCCAGTTGACATGGTATAATGTGTAAATAGGATGCACTATGGAACTTGATTTTGTATACAAGTTAGCTCATCGATAACTAGGATGAACATGTATTCATTCAATGCATATAGTTGGTATAAATCCACAGTTGTTCTCACCTATAGAAACAATCATTTTTCCAAAAGAAATGTCAGGCTTGACCTATACCTATAGTCATCTTTCCTTTTTGTTTCATTTTTCTTAATGTCATAATTCTTTGTGAAAGTTGTAGTAATTGACCTTCAATGGATTAAATTGGCATGACGACCAAAGAGTGTATGTATGATCTTCTTACTAAACTTCTATTGGATAGTCATGCTATCACATGGGAATTCATGACGACCAATATTAAATTGGCATGACGACCAATATTTATCTCTGGGAGGAAGGTTGACTCTTATCAACTCTGTCCTAGATTCTTTGCCTACTTATGTTATGTCCTTTTTCCCTTTACCTTCCAATATACAGAAAATTCTGAATAGACTCAGAAGGGAGTTCTTGTGGCATGGGAATAGAGAGGGCAAAGGTTACAACTTGGTGAAATGGCAAATAGCAATGCAGGGGAAAGAGGGGTGGTTTGGGCATCAGAAACTTGAGATCACAAAACAATAGCTTATTGATGAAATGTCTATGGAGGTACAATAGTGAGGAAAATGCACTGTGGAAGGAGGTTATTAAATGCAAATTTGGGGAACTCAATCCATGGTGTACTAATGTGAGTAATGGTACTTATGGTGTTGGAGTCTGGAAAACAATAAGAGCTCTTTGGCCAAAGCTGGAAAGGAACTTGCAGATGAAAGTAGGAGATGGGAAAAAAGCAAAGTTCTGGAAAGATGCTTGGAATGAACAAGTCCCTCTTATGGAAGTTTATCCAGATCTATTCATTTTAAGTGACAACCCAGAGGTCACTATACATGAAGTTTGGAGTGCTCAGGGATGGGACTTAACTTTTAGAAGATTTTTGAATGACTGGAGGTGGAAAGGGTGGTTAGTCTGTTGAATAGAATTGGGAATTTTCATGGCACTATCTCTGATCCAGACACTTTGAGATGGAGACACAATATTGATGGGCAATTCATTGTAAACAGGGTTTTCAAAAAGGAGGACATGGTGCAGAATGGGGAGCAGTCAAAATTTTGGATCAAAATATGGAAGTGTCCAGCCCCAACCAAGGTGAAATGCTTCACTTGGCTGGTGGCAAAGAGAGCTTGTTCAACACATGAAGTATTGAGGAGAAAGGGACGCATCATAGTTTCCAGATGTTATCTTTGCAATGAAACAAATGAAACCAACAACCATCTTTTTCTTCACCGCAAATTCACATCACAGCTTTGGTCTTTGTTCTTCAACCTGACAGAGACTAACTGGACTATGCCTGAGCATACTGCAGATTTACTAACTTGTTGGATGAGAAGAGGAGGCAGCAAGAGCCAGAAAAAATGGTGGAGGATGATCCCTCATTGTATTTGGTGGACTATTTGGAAAGAAAGGAATGAAGGTGTTTTGAAGATAGATCCAATTCCATTCAGAAAGTCAAATGGAATTGTATAGTATCTTTCTACTTTTGGTGTAAAGAAATAGGATTAGAAGATATAGATCAGTTTGTAGATTTATTAAGATCAATGTAAGTATTTCTTTTACTCTTTTTGTCTTCAGTTTAAATCTTTTGATGGTCTCCAGCATATCCTAAATGCTGAGGAATACAATTTACCAGTTTCAAAAAAAAAAAAAAAACATGGGAATTCATTTCTTCAAAAAATATTGTAGAGAACATTTGCGGATAAAGACCTCATAATTTTCTTTTTGAGAAAAAAAGAGGGACTTTGACCTAGTCTTAGGTAAATAAGTGGTTTGGGATTGGACTATGAAGTACTAAAAACTTGTGGGTAAATATTGAAACTCCCAAAATTATAAGAAGATCCACTACCCACTTTA